>NC_074708.1:19986111-20090116 GCF_024334085.1 Lutzomyia longipalpis
AAGCCATATAGGGCATTTTTTTCTCAATATCATTCATCTCAGGATTTGTCTCACTGAGATGATCTTTCACCATACTTTCCTCTTCGGGATTCTTTTCACTTGAGATTGCACAATTATTTTCTCTTAGAAAGCTCACCTGTAGATGTGGTAGGCATCTACCTCGCTTCTGGTTTTCCTGCATTTTGAAAACTAACTTTCTATTTTCCTCTTTTTCCATTTTGTAATAAAATTTTACATTACAGAAAAATTAGCTATAGCCAAATTAGTTCGTTTTTTATTTGACATTCTAAAAGAATAAAGTTATGTACAATTTATTAGAATGAAGTTGGTTTCATTTATTGATTTGTTTTTATTCTACTGCATTCTAACCTCAAAAGTTTCAGTGCAAAAATACAATAACATCCATGTCATGGATGATAAAATTGATCTATTTCGGCGTATTAGGCTACCTCTCAACTTCATGCATGTGATGGCTGCTGCAGGAAAATGAATTCCCATCCACCCTATAAAAGTCTCTTATCATGCTGGTATCCATATTGAGGTAAACTTATTCTTCTTATTCAAGATTTGCCAGCTATGACACAAATTTTCTTCTCAATAATATGTTATCTACCAGACCTCAGGAATGGATAAATCGGGGTGTAGATGTCTAAAATCATGCTTCCCAGAAATACAAGAGTACCGTACGTATCGATCATAATCGTGCTTGCTCCTTGAGTGCCATAAAGTGCAATACTAAAGTTTCCGGAAAGGATACATAGTCAACCGTGGGAGACGTGGGGTACTTTCAGTGTGAATTTTTGTCATATGTACATGAGCGCGGAACTTCTGTTATTGCAGCCCGGAAGGTCCAATCAACAATGACTGTTACTAATGCGACCATATGAGTGATTGGTGGAATGAACTCAGCCAGGACGTCTCAATGGGAGTTTTGTCTAATGGAGTTCATGGCGCTCCCGAGGATGTTGTCTTTTCTTTCCCGTGCGAGGTGATGGATGGTAAATGACGTATCGTGCAAGGACTCACAGTAAAACATTTGCTAAGGACAAGCTATACATCACAGGCAAGGAGCTAGAGGAGCACAAGGGTGAAGCTGTAAGTGTGTTCTGCACATTCACTAGATGGCCCCAGGAAACTCTAAAAGGGATACTGCACCACCACCAAAAAACTCCGGGATTCTATCACAGGTTGGTGCAATTTTATTATAAAGTAAGATATTTTGATTGTTTATTTCTTTCTTTTTTTATTCTGTTATTTTTTTTAATCAATTAATTGCTCCTCCCTATTAACCCTTAGCATTTATTTTTTCTTCCTAGAATTAACATGGTTGATAGACTTGATGTTGGATTGGATTGCTGAAGTAGCTTTTACCATTTGCGCCATACCCTCGGACGGAAGGAAGGAGGAAGACGTCGGAGGAAGACGAATTGCATGTGGCACCACCTCAGGGGTCCTCCTGGTCCATTAGGATTCCTTCACTGGGTATGAAATTAACTTAACCAAAGAGCTCACAGGTCAATTTTGTAAATTCTGTGAAAAGGCAAGGCGACCATACTCAAGAGGAAGCTACATATAGTCGTTCTAACAGCCACAAGACTTAAATTCTGTCCGATGATGCTGTAAAATGATCTTTTAAGGAGCATTCTGAAGTGCATGAGGGTTGAGGAGATCCCCTGAAACCATGCGTGGCTTCATTTCAATTGCGTTCTAAAATTTCATTGATCCAAAGGATGACATCATGTGTATTTTCGTACGAACAAATTACAAAAAAAAAACTCATAAGTATTATACAGAATTTTTTATTTCACTTTAAACTTCTTTTACTTTACTTTAAACTTCTTTTATTTAACTTTAAACTTTTTTTACTTCACTTTGTGTTAACACAACAAATTGGCAAAATTTTTGTATAAGAAAAATTCAAAATTGAGAGAAAAAAACATCTACGTTTAGCATTATTTTCCATTTATAAAAAAAGAAAGAAAGAAATATTTTACTTCACTTTGTGTTAACACAAGAAATTGACAAAATTTTTGTATAAGAAAAATTTAAATTTGAGAGAAAAAAACATCTACGTTTAGCATTATTTTCCATTTATAAAAAAAGAAAGAAAGAAATAAATGGAGTATTTGTTGATTGCAAGGCGACTTTACTCTTCATCATCAGCGAATAAGTCCATGTCGGAGTGAATGCGTGACTTTTCTGAAAAATAAATAAGGAATAATAAAAAAAAATTTCAGTCATTGAAATTGCAAACGAGCCGATCACCTACCTGCACGTGTAAGAGACAATTTGTTCGCTTGATTTAAAATCATGCGACGTGTTTCGATCAGTTCCCTTACTTCTTTTATGCAGCTCCCGTACTTTCGCCTAAACATTCTCGCCTGATCCTTCCACGCATCAGTAGCAGCCTGAAAGTTAATAAAAAAAAACTTTTCATTCTCAAAAAAATAAAAGAATAAAAAAGATTTTTGCCAGAATATGTCCCAAAAAAATTTACCCGGATTTTGGAGGCTTCGTCACGATTTGGCAGTGCCGGCCATTTCAGGGCTGAGGAGTAATACGGCTTTCCCCTCTGTGGTCGTGTCTCCCCGCGGGAGCTGCCTTGGATAAGCTCCTGTATCTCCAGTTTAAATGAGCTAACTCTCTTTTCTGGAATCGGATTGGGTGCTTTTGCTTCCTTCTCACAGGATTCTTCATCAAGGAACTTTCTCAGCTCCGCAATTTCCTTTTGGGCATTGAGAATTTTCTGCTCCTTGAGCATCTTCCGGAGGGCTTCATTCTCCGTTTCGAGAGTCTCGACTCTCATTGAAAATTCCATTTGGCGTTTCTCCTCCTCTGCCATCTTCTTTTTGAGTCGATTGGTCTTCTTGGGATCTTTCACTACCTGCCATCGATTCTCTTCCATTTTTTCTCAAAAAACTCACTTTTTTTTTTTTGCAAAAACGCGACAGCGGCAAAACTTGTTCAACGTGAAAAATTGCTCCACACTAAAGTTTTGACAAATTGTTTTTTTTTGACAAATTGAATTTTTGACAAGTTGAGTTGTTGACAAGTTTGGAAATATCAACAAAAAAAATTTCATGCCCAAAAATATCATCAGAAGCTACAGAAAGAGTCCCATTTAAAGCGGTAAAAGATGGTAAGGATGGAAAGCGTTGGAGGAAGTATGAACGATCACGTCTTCGTAGTGCTAATAAGTATGATAGGGCATACCGGAAGTCATCGAATAAGAACGCCACTCATTCACGGACTCATGGACGAGACACGCGCAATGTGATCAAAGACTACGTCGTGGAGATCTTCAATGTGTACAGGGAAATAAAGAATATTGAATTCCCCCTTGAGAGGACCAACAATACCAGCCGGAGATTCTGCTATGTGGAATACAACAGCCTCGCTGATGTAAAGAATGTCATGAAGCTCAAGGATGAGGGGCAAATTGACGGGCAGGAGACTACAGCTGTTCACGTGATTGTGCCCACACAGAGACTCCCATTGAGACGTTCATCACCAATTCGCAACAATCGCGGTGGAGGTCCACGATGGCGCAAAAAATTCCCCGATGCGCTTTTGTCGTCATTCCCCCATACGTCGGAGCCCCCGTCGTCGTCGTAGCTTCATTCCATCAACGCAGGCACAGCAACATTTCCGGAAATTCTCTCTAATTGCATCAGCAAATCATCTCCCGGCGCAGAAATAAAGGTAAGAACACAGATGTCCTTTGAATGTGAGATTAAAAATTCAATGTGCTTCCAGTATAATCAAATTGACACATTTTTCTCTCAATCCTCCAGCTAGACGAGCAACGCATGAATGTGGTGAAACATCAAAAAAAAATACCACAAGTCGACCAGGGAAGTGTGATCCAATTGACCAGGATGCAACAAGATGTACTCGAGATAAAATTCCCCAAAATGTCGTTGTGAATTTTGGCTTGGAGAAGATGAAATCCAAAGTGGAGACAAGAGCCATCAAGTATATTGCTGCTGCTAGTGCTGCAGTTGCTGAAGTAATGAGAAAGGAAGAGAATGGCAATAATAAAGCAGATGGGTGAGTTATTTTTTTTTATTTCAAAGTGTTCTAAAACTTCTGTTTTTTTTTGACATTATATTTTTTATTTACAATAATATTTAATTATTTTTGTGAAAAATTTTGAAAAAAAAATTGTTAAGCACATGTGACATTAGCTCATTTAATTGACGATTTTGGTATCTAAAAACTTCAGGGTGGTAAAAATGTTTTGTTTGCCAATAAAAAAAGGTACAGCGCAATGGACGCGACAAGGAATGCAAGAAACGTGGCTGTCTGTCCAGAAGCAGCAAAATTAGTGGTATGTGAATCTCCATTTATCGTGTTGATGAGCTCATCAAGTGACTCCTCGTCAGGCTCCAGCAAGGGAATTGAGCGAAGCCCAAAAATATCACCAGAATCTTCCTACAGAAAGAATCTCATTAAGACGGCAAAAGATGGTAAGGATGGAAAGCGTTCGAGGAAGTGTGAACGATCACGTCGTCGTAGTGTTGATAAGGATGATAGGGCATACAGGAAGTCACCGGATAAGCCATCACGTGATGCACGCAATTGCTCACGCTCGGGATCGCCTCGCAGTAAGCATTGAAAGCCATGAACGACACTCATTCACATTGGACGAGTCACGCGCAATCTAATCAAAGACCACGTCGTGGAGATCTTCAATGTGTACAGGGGGGATATTGAATTCCCTCTTGAGAGGACCATAACACCAGCCGGAGATTCTTCTCTGTGGAATACAACAGCCTCGCTGATGCTACGAATGCCATGGATGAGGGGTAAATTGACGGGCAGGAGATTACAGCTGCTCACGTGCTTGTGCCCACGCAGACTCCCACCTCAGATCATCACCAATTCGCAACAATCGCGGTGGAGGTCCACGATGACGCAAAAAATGCCCCGATGCGCTTCTGTCGTCATTCCCTCATACGTCGGATCCCCCGTCGTCGTCGTCGTAGCTCCATTCCATCGACGCAGGCATAGCAACATTTCCTGAAATTCTCGCTAATTGCATCAGCAAATCATCTCCCGGCGCAGAAATAAAGGTAAGAACACAGATGTCCTTTGTATGTGAGACTAAAAGTCCAGTCTGCTTCCAGTATAATAAAATTGACACATTTTTCTCTCATTTCTCCAGCTAGACGAGCAACAGAAAGATTAGCAATCATTGAAATCTCGAGAACGTCAATGAGGAACTTGTGGATCAATACTTCGATAAGACTGATAACATTTGGAGCATGGAGAATAAGTTCGTGAGCTGGACAGTAAGATCAACGACAAAATGCCCATGGAGAGTTCGGTACTGTCGAAATTGCAGCCTCAGGTGCAGGATCTGATAAAGCTTATCTTATATATTAATTCCATGAAAAAAATGTATGCTAAAAGTTTAAAAAGATTAAATAAAAATGTTCTTTCAATTATTTTATTTATTTATCAATTCCTTCCCCTATTATATTTCTGCCTGTGCTGATAGCTCTACTTAATCTTTCTAACAAAGAGCCTGAAAGATAGCACAACTTCCGGGAAGCTTATTTTACTGTCCGGAAAAGCCCATTCAATGTGCCCCAATATTCCTTAAATGCGATTCAAGGATCAGCCGGATGTTGTAGAGGAGGTTCCTGAGATCCCTTAGAAGCTTCCTGGTGCTATATCTCTGACCATAGCACAACATCCGGCAAGTTTATATTTCCGTCCGGGAAGGTAATTTTGCTGTCCGGAAAGCATTTTTGTTTCTTGTCCGGGAAGCTAATTCTTCTATCCGGGAAGCTCATAATTCCTTGAATACAATTCAAGGATCAGTCGGAAGTGGTCAAGAAAGTTCCTATGATCCCATAGAAGCTTCCTGGTGCTATATCTCTGACCATAGCACAACATCCGGCAAGTTTATACTTCCGTCCGGGAAGGTGATTTTGCTGTCCGGAAAGCATTTATATTTCTTGTCCGGGAAGCTCATTACTCCTTGAATACAAGTCAAGGATCAGCCGGAAGTGGTCGAGGAAGTTCCTATGATCCCATAGAAGCTTCCTGGTGCTTCATCTTTGATGATAGCACAACATCCGGCAAGTTTATACTTCCGTCCGGGAAGGTGATTTTGCTGTCCGGAAAGCATTTATATTTCTTGTCCGGGAAGCTCATTACTCCTTGAATACAAGTCAAGGATCAGCCGGAAGTTGTCGAGGAAGTTCCTATGATCCCATAGAAGCTTCCTGGTGCTTCATCTTTGATGATAGCACAACATCCGGCAAGTTTATACTTCCGTCCGGGAAGGTGATTTTGATGTCCGGAAAGCATTTATATTTCTTGTCCGGGAGTATAATAAGTTTGTCCGGGAAGCTCATAATTCCTTGAATACAAGTCAAGGATCAGCCGGAAGTGGTCGAGGAAGTTCCTATGATCCCATAGAAGCTTCCTGGTGCTTCATCTTTGATGATAGCACAACATCCGGCAAGTTTATACTTCCGTCCGGGAAGGTGATTTTGTTGTCCGGGAAGAATTTATATTTCTTGTCCGGGAAGCTCATTACTCCTTGAATACAAGTCAAGGATCTGCCGGAAGTGGTCGAGGAAGTTCCTATGATCCCATAGAAGCTTCCTGGTGCTTCATCTTTGATGATAGCACTACTTCCGGCAAATTTATATTTCCGTCCGGGAAGGTGATTTTGCTGTCCGGGAAGAATTTATATTTCTTGTCCGGGAAGCTCATTACTCCTTGAATACAAGTCAAGGATCAGCCGGATGTGGTAAAGGAGGTTCCTATGATCCCATAGAAGCTTCCTGGTGCTTCATCTTTGATGATAGCACAACATCCGGCAAGTTTATACTTCCGTCCGGGAAGGTGATTTTGCTGTCCGGAAAGCATTTATATTTCTTGTCCGGGAAGCTCATTACTCCTTGAATACAAGTCAAGGATCAGCCGGAAGTGGTCGAGGAAGTTCCTATGATCCCATAGAAGCTTCCTGGTGCTTCATCTTTGATGATAGCACAACATCCGGCAAGTTTATACTTCCGTCCGGGAAGGTGATTTTGCTGTCCGGAAAGCATTTATATTTCTTGTCCGGGAAGCTCATTACTCCTTGAATACAAGTCAAGGATCAGCCGGAAGTGGTCGAGGAAGTTCCTATGATCCCATAGAAGCTTCCTGGTGCTTCATCTTTGATGATAGCACAACATCCGGCAAGTTTATACTTCCGTCCGGGAAGGTGATTTTGCTGTCCGGAAAGCATTTATATTTCTTGTACGGGAGTATAATAAGTTTGTCCGGGAAGCTCATAATTCCTTGAATACAAGTCAAGGATCAGCCGGAAGTGGTCAAGGAAGTTCCTATGATCCCATAGAAGCTTCCTGGTGCTTCATCTTTGATGATAGCACAACATCCGGCAAGTTTATATTTCCGTCCGGGAAGGTGATTTTGCTGTCCGAGAAGAATTTTTGTTTCTTGTCCGGGAAGCTCATAATTCCTTGAATACAAGTCAAGGATCAGCTGGAAGTGGTCGAGGAGGTTCCTATGATCCCATAGAAGCTTCTTGGTGCTTCATATTTGATGATAGCACAACATCCGGCAAGTTTATATTTCCGTCCGGGAAGGTAAATTTGCTGTCCGGGAAGAATTTATTTTTCTTGTCCGGGAAGCTCATTACTCCTTGAATACAATTCAAGGATCGGCCGGAAGTGGTAAAGAAGGTTCCTATGATCCCATAGAAGCTTCCTGGTGCTTCATCTTTGATGATAGCACAACTTCCGGCAAGTTTATATTTCCGTCCGGGAAGGTAATTTTGCTGTCCGGAAAGCATTTTTGTTTCTTGTCCGGGAAGCTCATAATTCCTTGAATACAATTCAAGGATCGGCCGGAAGTGGTAAAGAAGGTTCCTATGATCCCATAGAAGCTTCCTGGTGCTTCATCTTTGATGATAGCACAACTTCCGGCAAGTTTATATTTCCGTCCGGGAAGGTAATTTTGCTGTCCGGGAAGAATTTATATTGCTTGTCCGGGAAGCTCATAATTCCTTGAATACAATTCAAGGATCGGCCGGAAGTGGTAAAGAAGGTTCCTATGATCCCATAGAAGCTTCCTGGTGCTTCATCTTTGATGATAGCACAACTTCCGGCAAGTTTATATTTCCGTCCGGGAAGGTAATTTTGCTGTCCGGAAAGCATTTTTGTTTCTTGTCCGGGAAGCTCATAATTCCTTGAATACAATTCAAGGATCAGCCGGATGTGGTAAAGAAGGTTCCTATGATCCCATAGAAGCTTCCTGGTGCTTCATCTTTGATGATAGCACAACTTCCGGCAAGTTTATATTTCCGTCCGGGAAGGTAATTTTGCTGTCCGGGAAGAATTTATATTGCTTGTCCGGGAAGCTCATAATTCCTTGAATACAATTCAAGGATCAGCCGGATGTGGTAAAGAAGGTTCCTATGATCCCATAGAAGCTTCCTGGTGCTTCATCTTTGATGATAGCACAACTTCTGGCAAGTTTATATTTCCGTCCGGGAAGGTAATTTTGCTGTCCGGAAAGCATTTTTGTTTCTTGTCCGGGAAGCTCATAATTCCTTGAATACAATTCAAGGATCAGCTGGAAGTGGTCGAGGAGGTTCCTATGATCCCATAGAAGCTTCTTGGTGCTTCATATTTGATGATAGCACAACATCCGGCAAGTTTATATTTCCGTCCGGGAAGGTAAATTTGCTGTCCGGGAAGAATTTATTTTTCTTGTCCGGGAAGCTCATTACTCCTTGAATACAATTCAAGGATCGGCCGGAAGTGGTAAAGAAGGTTCCTATGATCCCATAGAAGCTTCCTGGTGCTTCATCTTTGATGATAGCACAACTTCCGGCAAGTTTATATTTCCGTCCGGGAAGGTAATTTTGCTGTCCGGAAAGCATTTTTGTTTCTTGTCCGGGAAGCTCATAATTCCTTGAATACAATTCAGGGATCGGCCGGAAGTGGTAAAAAAGGTTCCTATGATCCCATAGAAGCTTCCTGGTGCTTCATCTTTGATGATAGCACAACTTCCGGCAAGTTTATATTTCCGTCCGGGAAGGTAATTTTGCTGTCCGGGAAGAATTTATATTGCTTGTCCGGGAAGCTCATAATTCCTTGAATACAATTCAAGGATCGGCCGGAAGTGGTAAAGAAGGTTCCTATGATCCCATAGAAGCTTCCTGGTGCTTCATCTTTGATGATAGCACAACTTCCGGCAAGTTTATATTTCCGTCCGGGAAGGTAATTTTGCTGTCCGGGAAGAATTTATATTACTTGTCCGGGAAGCTCATAATTCCTTGAATACAATTCAAGGATCAGCCGGATGTGGTAAAGAAGGTTCCTATGATCCCATAGAAGCTTCCTGGTGCTTCATCTTTGATGATAGCACAACTTCCGGCAAGTTTATATTTCCGTCCGGGAAGGTAATTTTGCTGTCCGGGAAGAATTTATATTGCTTGTCCGGGAAGCTCATAATTCCTTGAATACAATTCAAGGATCAGCCGGATGTGGTAAAGAAGGTTCCTATGATCCCATAGAAGCTTCCTGGTGCTTCATCTTTGATGATAGCACAACTTCTGGCAAGTTTATATTTCCGTCCGGGAAGGTAATTTTGCTGTCCGGAAAGCATTTTTGTTTCTTGTCCGGGAAGCTCATAATTCCTTGAATACAATTCAAGGATCAGCCGGATGTGGTAAAGAAGGTTCCTATGATCCCATAGAAGCTTCCTGGTGCTTCATCTTTGATGATAGCACAACTTCCGGCAAGTTTATATTTCCGTCCGGGAAGGTAATTTTGCTGTCCGGGAAGAATTTATATTGCTTGTCCGGGAAGCTCATAATTCCTTGAATACAATTCAAGGATCGGCCGGAAGTGGTAAAGAAGGTTCCTATGATCCCATAGAAGCTTCCTGGTGCTTCATCTTTGATGATAGCACAACTTCCGGCAAGTTTATATTTCCGTCCGGGATGGTAATTTTGCTGTCCGGGAAGAATTTATATTGCTTGTCCGGGAAGCTAATTTTTCTGTCCGGGAAGCTCATTCTTCTTTGAATACAATTCAGGGAGCAACCGGATGTTGTAAAGGAAGTTCCTGAGATTCATTAGAAGCTTCCTGGTGCCATATCTTTTGCCCAAGAGGAAATCTTAATCCCTGATGTGAACCTAAAGGCTAAAAAATCTCTAAGAATTTTTGACCTGAAAAACATGAATTCCATATTTTCAGCACTCTCAGAGGCACTTTTGCACATCCCATGAGCTTCACTGAGATCACAAACCTGACCAGGATGGCTCAGGAAGTCAAAAAATGCGCGCTGAAACATCTCATGAAATAATGTGAAAAAATGTGTTTTACAGTGTATGATTTTACAGCGTTTACAGTGTATGTGTTTTACAGTGTATCCGGGAAGAAAAGTGTACTGAAAAAGTGTACAAACTTCAAGTTGCTGGTTCGACTTGTTAATTCACAAAAAAAATTGTTGCGAGTTTGTTAAAATTCTGAATTTGTAAAAAAAAAAAAAAGCACAGGCTCTGCAAGCACGTAATATTGAGTTACAAACCAGAAAAAATTGTCATTTATGGTAGATGAATGTGGACCAAATCGCTTAATATCGAGGTAAGGTTAAATATTTGTACATAAAAATCAATAATTGGACGAAAAAAAAATGGGTGAAGGCACATAATTATTTATGAATGAAAATGAAAAAAATAGCTAATGTAGAACTTTCTGCAGGTGATAGTAATATGCTTTCTATCGCTTATTCCTTGGCCGGGTCCGAGTGTCTTCAAGATTCAATGTTCGCGCGAGAGCGCTAGAGTTGTTCGGAAAATTGTGCAGTCCAAGTGGCTGCCAATCCTGGACAAGTATCAGGTGAAGTTGCCACTTGAGTGTCCTTTCCATCCGCTGAGGGATATCTTTGCACCCCAGAATGCTGCCAAGATACAAAATCGACCGAGTCAATGGACTTGTGGAGTTTGCGGTAAAAGCTTCTATGAGGAAAACTTTTTGGATTTGCATTTCGACAACCGCCATAAAAGCAACATTAATATGGTGAGTTAGTTTAATGTTTCAATTTTCAAGCATTTGCATAGCTTGCGGCATGGTTGTGCATTACTTAATTAGCTATGATACAATTAATAAAAAAATCTTAACAAAAATAATAATTTTCATAATGAAGAATTAATCTATTGGAATTCAAAATTTGTGTAACGGTCAAATTTACTTTCTTTCCTTCTAATTTTCATGAAAATTGTCTTTTCATTCATCAAACCAAATATTTCTTTTGAAAAATGTTTATCAACAAAAAAAAATCTCAATTTATTCCATAATGTATCTTCCTGTAGGCCGAAGACGCTGTGTGCTTGGCAGATTATTGCGACATAATGCGATGTGAAGTGCTCCTGGGTCATGATTCTACATTGTCTTTCGGAGATTCCACCATTTCCACGGATATTGAGGTATGGAATGAGGCAACAGCTTACAGAACTGCCATCATACCATCTGGATCGCGGGACTTGGCCAGGATGCCTCAGAGGTTCACATTTTTTCCGCCTATATCCGTTATAATTCCCGATGCAAGGGAGGCAAGTGGTAGTGGTGGTGAACCCAAATTAAAGAAACGAGGTTCGTGCACAGGACGCAAAGAAGATGTTGGTGATGAACAATTGAATGACAACCCAACTGATGAAGATGATGAATCTGATGATGGAAATGCCACGACAGCATGTGATAAGAATCTCGTTGATTCAGCGCTGCCTTCCAGTGATAAGAAGCAACAGAAATTGTCGGAATTGCAACGACTTAAGGCAAATTGCAAATCCGAACAGTTGGATGTGCTGAAGAAAAAGTGCGAACTGTTGATCAGAGATTGCATAGCAGGTCTTCTTGTGAATTTGTCACAGCAAGATTTCCGAGATATGGAAGGTTATCACTTGCAATGGAATGTAAAATGTTAATTTGCAAAAATCTAAATATTTGTAATTTTATTATAATTTCAGATGAACTAAATCGCGCCGTATGCTGGTACCTCACCTGTGAGAGATACTGGGAAGATAGTCCATCAGAACCAAAGTCATTCCCATGGGGTTTAGTTTTTATTCTTGTAATTGTTCTCTCACTGGGACTATGTTTCTGCTACTACATTATATGGGTTCTCTTTGAGTTAGTATAGATTGTAACATTCTCTTGGAATTCCTTTTTTCTTTGTTTATTGGAAGTACATTAATTGATTAAATTTTTTTATATTTAGCAGTTCGGATGATTTGACAATTTCTTCAAATACTCAAATGAGGATTAGTCCTATGCATACGCGACATCATTTGGCACATCATGTACCACAGCAAATTATTTATTCACACACAAGTGATGGAGCTGTAGGAATTGTAGCTGATCCAGGTGGACAAGCGAGCAACAATAGTGGCTTTTCGGAAGAAATCTACTCTGCTGCAACAGAAGTGGGTGATGTAGAACAAAATGAGCACTACATCTATGTAACATACCCTCCAGAGCTGAAACGTCGACTTCTAGAGAGGTATGATTAAAATAATAGTATTTCGTTCTTATTCTGAATGCTAATTTTTCTTTAATGCAATGAATCTTTAGCTGCTACAATCGAACCACTCGCTTGTGAGAGTCACTTGAGAAAGTAGAAGAGGATAAATTAACTTGGAGTAATACATCCCGAATCCAAGTCAACAATTTTTTCTTATTACCTTTGATAAAAATTGAAAAAAAATATATGTAGACCATGACATAGCCAAAATATTCGTACTGTTTCGAAAAATTTCTTACATAGTGATAGTAAGTAAATTCATACGTTAGTTGATATTATTATACATAATACAAATTTTTAGCAAATAATCATTTTTTTGCAATCAACAAGAAATTCACAAAAGATGCAATTTGTGTGCCTATTTATTTTATGTTGTTACACATTTCTATGGCAAAACTTTTGATTTTATTCAGTTCAATAGATCCAAACCATTCTAATCTCTCTTATTTTTAATGGAACAAAATGTGTGTAGTAAATGTTATATTGATATAACTATTATACATTCGTACATCATATTTTATCGATAATAGAGAAATATAGGTATGTTTCTTTATGAGTACCAGATATTTTCTTTATTACATTGAAATTGTAATTATGTAATAATAATAATTTTATTTTCCCTTACAAGCAAGTATTTAGAACAAGTAATGAAGTGGCAATCAAAGAAATAATTCAATTTAGGGACTTTCAGTTGATTTTTATATTTAATTTTGTTCGTCATTATGTATTAAAAAATACACTCCTATTGTTATAAAATAAAAAAAAAGAACCAATTCTTTTAATTAATTTATTATCATAGAGTAGTTGCCATAGTATTAACAAAGGACGTTATGCACTTTGTATGGATCCTAAAATTTTAGAACAACATTCTGTTTTAAGACAAATGTGAACTAATTATTTTCCGAGTTAAATATAAAAAAAATAAACCATTCATACAATATAGAAAAATAAAATATTTTTTTGTTCTGTTAGTACTTTTGTGAAACTTTTTTTTACAGTGTATTCAAACTTCATGTTGCTCTATATACATACTACATACACATTATATAGGTTGTGCTATTGATACCAAAAACAGATTAAATAATTGTAATTTTCTTTAATTTTTAATCTTAATCGAATAATGTGGAATAAAGTTTTTCATTTTGGGCATACTGTAATATTCACGAGACAATTTGCCACGGTCCAAGCACAAAATCGCCGAGTGGTTGTCACCGGTGTGGGTTGTGTTTCAGCAGTTGGTGTATCCGCCGAAGTTGCTTGGAAGAACATCCTTTCTGCACAATGTGGTATAGTTAAACTCACGGATCCATCATATGCTAACCTTCCGTGCCGTGTAGCAGCTCAGATATCCAAAGATGAATTTGATCTTACCAAGATTTTCAGTAAGGGAGATCTTAAAGCTATGTCTCCGGCAATTGCTTACTCCCTCATAGCCACGAAAGAAGCTTTAACCTGCGCAAATTGGTTTCCAACCGATTTGGAGGCACAAAACCGTACTGGTGTTGCTGTTGGTATTGGAATGGTGAATTTACCGGATATCTGCGAGATGAATAATTCCCTCCAGCAAGGATATAATCGTGTCAGCCCCTTTTTTATACCACGTATCCTACTTAATATGGCTGCAGGACATATAAGCATCAAGTACGGATTTCGGGGACCAAATCATGCTGTTTCCACAGCATGTGCCACCGGAGCACATGCCATAGGGGATGGATACCGATTTATTCAAAGCAATTTAGCTGATGTTATGGTATGTGGTGCAGGAGAAGCTCCTATATCACCCCTTTGTATTGCGGGTTTCAGCAGATTACGATCTTTAAGCACCTCATTCAATGATGATCCGCAAAAATCCTCAAGGCCCTTTGATAAGAAACGAGAGGGTTTTGTCATTGGTGAAGGGGCCGCAATCTGCATTCTCGAAAGTCTCGATCACGCAAAGCAACGTCAAGCACCTATTTTTGGCGAGATCCTTGGCTATGGTTGCTCTGGAGATGCTGCTCATCTAACGTCACCACGCGAAGATGGTCTAGGTGCTCAGTTAGCCATGCAACGTGCCTTAGAAGATGCTCAATTATCTCCTGTAAACATTGGCTACGTGAACGCTCATGCAACATCTACTCCTATGGGCGATGCAATTGAGAGCAGAGCAATAACCCATGTCTTTGGCAATCATAATGTCGCAGTATCATCAACGAAAGGTGCTCATGGACATCTTCTGGGATCAGCTGGTAATCTCGAGACAATGTTCACCATCCTAGCGTGTCGAGATGGAAAACTTCCACCTACAATAAACCTCACTGATGTCTCGGATGACATGAAACATCTCAATTTTGTTGCCAACACCAGTCAACCCTGGTCAGGACATAAACGACGGATTGCCCTTAAAAATGCATTTGGATTTGGTGGAACAAATGCTTGCCTGTGCATTGGGGAATTTCGAGAAAATACCTAATATTTTATAAGATTTATTTTCATTCTAAACTTTGTATCTTATCGCTCTTCCAATATAAGTATATTATACAATTTGAGTTACAACTCGCTTGTTTGACAGACTTTTTGCATCTTTAAAATTCAAGGGAAGAATAATTTGCTTGAACATTTTACATGTAGCAGCTTCCACCATAAAAAAAAACAATATTTCTTATCATTTCCAATAGGATGCACATAATTTATTTGGCTGTCGACGTCTTCACTACACTATTCATGCAAAGCTGTGCGAAGTTTCTGCGTAAATTTTGTCGAATCTCTTCACGGGCTTGCTTCAAATTGGCATGTCGTAACTTGAACTCCTTGACTAATTCATCTGGAATATAGTTCACATCTTCACCCACATCATCCTCCATCTCGCACTGGTTACCCTATAATATACAGACAAAAATTAGTCAGTTTGTTTAATTTTTTTCTAACATCTGAAATCGTAATTGATTTGATCAAATAGTTTAAGATGCACCTTCTAACTAATACGACTACTTACCAACATTTCTTGAAGACTTAGGGGTCGTACACAAGAATCAGGTGTCTTTTGTTTACCGGGCATCTTATTATTATTTCTGCAATTATGTTTCGGTGTTCCTCCACAAAGGGTATGACAATGTTTATTGGCTGCATTGGTGAGATCGTGGTTGCATAAGCCATCTGAACACGCTACCTCAGAACCCTCGGGTGTGCTAGACAAACTAGAAATTCCAGAATGTGCACTTGATGAAAGAATAGATGAACACGCACCCTCATGTGTGGATGGCTCTGACACATATCCACCATCAATAGACTGGATACAGATATTGGTTTCACAGGAATGACATGAAACTGTGGTAATTTCTTCATCCCTAACATCTTTAACATCTCCTGCAACACTTTCCTTTCCATTATTAATAGAATAATTAGTTGTATTTGTTCTTTTCCTGTTGCACGTTTCTTTGGCAATCTTCTTTTTTCTCTTTATATCGTTATCATCTTCGTGCGCTTCGGGAACATCTTTACTTTTCACGATTTTGCATTTGGTTTTCTCAAGTTCGGAATGATGTTCATGGTGTTTGTCATCTTCTTCTCGATCAATGTGCTCTGCAGACATCAAAGAACGGGAATCATATTCATCATCTTCATCCTTTGCTTCACTACAGGGACGACATGATGCTAAACCCTTCTTCTCATTCTTCTTCCGCTTCTTCTTTTGCTTTTTCTGCTCTCTACGTTGCTCCTTGACCTTTTCCGCGCGGCTTATCTCTTCATATAGTAATTCCAGATTACTCTTGCCGCGCTTTTTCTCCACTGCCATGTCAAAGCTACGGCAGAGACAGTGAACAGAAACTGCAGCCAAGACTTGGCAAGCATTTTCTTCTTCCTTTAGAACCATATGAATGCGACGGAGTCTCTCATATATGCACATCCCAATGCATGTTAATACTTCCTCCTGTGCAATTTCCATTGTCTTTGCATGACGTTCACGGTGCCGTGATCCATTTCCATTGAGTTCGGGCTCAGCTCTTTTTATCAGTTCATCAATGTAATCTGCTTTTGTCTGCAAATGGATATGTTTCTCATCTGGACAACGTTTAATCCCTGCATATAGGGCAGCAACAAAACCCTTTTCCTTCGATGGATTTTTTTCTGTGATCAGAAATGTATACGCCTTTTCTACCTGTGAAAGATAGATATAAACTATGCAATTTATGTATAGTTTTTTTTTGTAGAATTCAGTGAAATCAATGCTCATCAAATATTAAAGTTTGTTTGAATGACTTAAATTAAACCTAACAATGGATAAAAATCCTAAAATTTTTAGTTAATACAAAAAATGAAGATTTTCGAAATTTTTTTCATGCCCCTAAACTAAACACTAAAAGTTACTTACTTTGGTGCGACAATCTTGGCAGAATTTATGTTTTTTTAGATAACCATCAAGGGTTTCTTGGAGCTCTTGAGAATCAATTATAACAACTTCCTCTCGACATTGTTGTTTCATGCAGCACCACACATCTCGCCATAGCTCGGAAAATGGACGAGATCTGTAGGTATCGAGAGAATGGAGTCCACATCGAGAGCTCTTTTTGCTCCTTGGCATATTATCAATCAAATTATTGAGTAAAACATTGTGATTGTGTAGAAGGGTGCAGATGGCTACGGGGGTAGCTGCCTTCTCATCTGACACCGTTAAAACACCACTGGCGGTAATTACAAGGGGGTCCAAAGTTGGAAACTCGCACTGTTTCATCTGCATAAAGAGCCTCTCCACATTCCTACGACATCCAACACATGGGACACTTTGGCTTAAGACCGCAGTAAATTCATCACATGATACTTGCAGAGACTTCTTAAATTCCTCCTGGGTTAAGATAGCATATTTCCGCAAAAACTCTTCCAGGTCACGACCTCTCACAGTTGGATGATCAAACACCAGTCCTTTTGCATTCAAGTCCATTAGCATCTGCAGACAAAAAATAACATTGTTATATGTTATTCCTTATATCCAATTTGTCTTATTCGTCTTATCATTATCAGCAAATTTATGATAAGACTTGTAACGTTTCCATTACATTCCAAACACCTTATAAGTTTGAAAATGCCAACCTAAAAATGCTATCCTATTCAAAAGTTTTGACTTTTGTGCCATAACATAAACCTTGTAAAGGAGTTTATTCACTTCAGTATGTGAAAATGTATTAAAAGAGGACAAAAACTCTATGGTGACGTCATTGTTTATATTTTTGATCAAGTCTTTGTCAGCTTATCCCTAGAGAAGCTAGAGAATATTCTAGTGAAGAATGGAAAGTTTATTTTTTACGATTTCTTATGCATTTTCTTATGAGATGAGACAGCAACTGCTAATGCCTAAGTACAAAACGGAAGAAAGCATCCCTGATATGCTATCAATTATCATATGCAAATAACATCATAATTTCGAAATTTTAATATCTAAAAGGAAAAAAAATATGTTAATTTTATTTACTTCTTCTTTTATTACATTTTCAGCCTAGTCAGACCCAAAAAGAATGACTTTCCCAAATGTACAACTTCAAATTGATTTGTCGTTTTTTTGTGAGATACCTGATCGATCAAGCCATGATTACATTTTCCTGTAATCGTTATAATAATAAGATTACAAGTGTTTTGTTCCCTCCCCGTTAATTGATAACTATTCAATCTGAAGATAGATTTGTCTTATTTATGATGACCCACATCCGGACATCTTCGCAAGTTAAAGCCAGATGATTGGAGAGAGCCAAGAAATAGTGTCATTTTCTCCAACAGAAAAGATGTCTAAAATTATTTACTTCGAACATAAGAATTCTTTAACTAGAATAGACCAAATTTCTTAAGAATGTTATCCCTTGAAAAATAATGCCAAATTAATATATACATCGAATATGACAAGTCGTCAGTGCTGTGGTTCAATTTCGATGGTAGACATAAAAAAGTGTAATTCAAGGTAATTGACCAGCGTTGTTTCTAAAGGAATTATCTCTTTCTGTAAGTTTCCCTTTGTACTATTGCTTTGAATCATAAAGTACATATTTTATACGGGAAAAGAGTACAAATTACCATCAAATTGTCCTCAACAACAAGCGGGAGTTGCCGTCGAGAAATATTTTTGACACTTTCCTCTTCCGAGCGATAAACATATACAAGTTTTGCCATTTTTTCCAGCAATTGCAACAGGAATTCACTATTTTTTAACTGCACTTGCAAATTAGTATTTACAATGTAGTTTTTGTATAGCAATACCGCAAAACACTAACTTCGTAATACAATAAAAACAGAAAATTTTCACCACGTCGACCAATTGCAAAAGTCTACTGACATTTTATTGCATGCGGGCTATATGGGTGTCCCAAATGACGTCAAACTGTTATAACGTTAGAAGATGAAGAAGAATGAGTCGATGATGTTTATTCCAATTCGATTTTTTCCGTTTCGTTTGGAAATTTATTTTATTAGAGTTCATTTTTTTTTTACAAATATGGTCATTACAGTGCAAGAGATAAAATGGAGTCAAACACCTGAGGAAGTTCATGTGCAAATATTTTTTTCCAAAGGTTACAATCCAAAAAGGTCGCATATCTTTACTAGTAATGATTTCATCAAGATTAATTGCCCTCCTTTTTTTCGTGAGATCTTCTTGTCTCATCCCATCAATGAGCCTCAGAGTAGGTGTCGTTTGCTGCAAAATGAAATCAGATTTATATTAATCAAGTCTGCTATTGAAGAATGGGAAACCCTTGAAAAGATAGAGAAACATTCCGATAACATCCATAAAAAAGAAGACATCGAAAACATGTTGAGAATTGCTCATATAAGACAACAGCAGGAAGCACAGGAAAAACTTGAGAAAAAAGTACTTGTGAAGCGTAAAGATGTTGAAAAAATAATAAAGCGTGAATCTGAAATCAGACTCAAGACAAGTGAAAATGATAGAGAAATTATGCAACATGGAAAAAACAATATTGAAGAAATACAGCTGAAAAAAGACAAGGAACAGACAACGTTAGAAAAAACTAAGGAATTAACCATAAATTCTATACCACATATTCGAAGTCAGGAAACTATTACTGTGGAATTTACTAACCGAAGATTCCCAACTCCTAAGCGTGAGTCTCAGAACGATTTGGAAGATGAATGGATCAGAAATCAGCTCCAAAAGAAATAAGTTGTTGATGTAATAAAATATTTAAAATCAACTATAATAAAACAAATTTGAATTGAATAATATATTTATTATTTTATAGACTTTATTAATGAACATAAATAGACCAGCATTGAGGTTAACATTACACTCCACTAGCAATCCCAACATTTAATCCTGAATTTTGAATAGGATTTTAATATTTAATTTTTTTAAATTAATATATGTACTTATCAAAGATCTAACAACGGGAATATATATGTAAATACAATGGAACTCACTTAATTTTAGGAAAAAGTAAGAACTATTTTTCTTTAATAATTCTATTAGGTACATATACGTGTATGTGTGTTGTATATTATTTTTTATATTATCTAATAAACTTTTTTTTTCTAAATATCCGTAAATTTATGGGAATTGAGTTTGGTTTGACACAAAACACTTTATGTATTATTCTAATATGGATATTTGTGTAAAGATTATAATTGTCCCATTTCTGTCTGGCTCCTTGTGTATTCGATCAATTTCAGGAATGATAGATCCCGTTTTTAGAAAGTATTTTTTTTTAACCCACCCCTTCACCCTATAAGGAGAAAGTTTTGGTATCAATAAGGAATTATTGGTTCAGAAATCTATATGTTCTAAAATCTAATTTCGAGCAATCTTAAATTTTAAATTTCTTTTTAAATCAATTCGAAATGCAACAAATGACAGAAATGGGTTAATTGATAAATGGAAAATTTTCTTAAATTGTACATGATTCAAGATTATGTCTAAATAAGTAGGTCCAATCGACCTCATAGAGATTTTTCATAAAACTGGAGTTCAATATATTTTTTTTTAAATGCATGAACTTTTCTACTGTATCTCACTATTTTGTTATCCTTTAGGTACTACTTTTTTTTATAAATAAAAGGAAAGCTATATTTTTAGAGCAAGATACATTTAAGACGAACCTCATCTTTGTTGTTTTTAGGCTTTAAAAATTTGAGGAAATTCATTGGCAATTTCTCGAACAAGTTGTTGATCTTTCAGACTAGATTCCATTTCTTCGCAAAAAATTCTGGTAAATATTTTCATGAGATCCTGTTTACGATGTGTATGATCTGCATAGTCTGTGTTCCTCAAAATTCTTCTACATAGTTCTAGATACCATCGACGTAACTGAAAATAATGCAAATTATTTGAGTTAAAAAATACTTTTGTTCTGAAATGTTAAAACTCACCGGATTTTCTGGATTCAAATCTGAAAGCTGCCTTACAAGTATATCAATGAGGACTTTGTTGTCGTTAGAATAGAAAAGTGCAGCTGTTTCTGGTGATCCAAAGAGATCAACAATCATCTTAAGAACCGAATTGACTGCAAGTGTTGTATGCTTTAGCATTTTTACGGGATCAGTTTCCCGGTTAATAAGCATTAAAAGTTTTTCGGTGAATGTTTTTGCCGATCTCATTTCACGAAATGCATCAAGAACAACACTGTTGGCAAAATGATCGAATTGTAGATTAAAAGACAGCACCAGATTGATCATTACATCCGGCAGAATTTCATTTATATCTGTTGCAGGAGGACTCTCTATAATATTTAGCACAAAAAGGAGAAAATCTTTTCCGAAATGATCCTCATGTGTCACTGGCATTTTGAGTCCAATCGAAAAAATCATGGTCATCATTATAGCCAATTCTTTGAGGCGTTCTACATTTGAGGAATTTGACGTCATGTCTTGGATCAATTCTGTAGGAAGTACTGACCCCAAGAGTATGTCAACAGCTGTATAGTCTAGCTGACAAATGGCTTTGAATGCATCCAAAAGAAGGCGTCGGATAGTCCATCTTGTTTCCATTTGGTAGTATTGTACTAAATTTATAATGCTTTGGTAGTGATCACAGGACATTTCGTAACAGCAAATTTTTGGATCAGCATTTTTCTAGAATCAGAATATTGTATAGATTTTAGATAACTGGTAGATACGGTAAAATAAATTTCAAACACCACTCACCAAAATACCATTTAAAACGGTCAAATACTGTATAATTTCGTCTTCATCTTCAAATAACATCCAACTCCTCTGTTCAGAATCATTTTTACAATCTGCTAGATCTGCAAAAATGGCGCGGAGGCGTCTGGAATCGTGTGTATCACCCAAGAGATTGTCTGGTGCCACAAGAGGTGCTAAATTCAGATGAGCCGTAATGGTTTCAAGCTGGGGCGCTACTTGAGGAATGAGTGAGCTTACTTCACTTAGTACAGTTCTCAATGCAATGCAAGAATCAGTATGACTAAGATTTGTATTTAAACGTATGGCATCGACAATTAGGTAGACATCATCTGAGGTGATTCGGTTAATTTCATTGAACTGCCTTTGATCCTCTTCAGCAAAATCGGTATGATTTGTCACCTCTGGTTCCCGATTATTTGCTCCAATGGCAATAGCTTCATAATTATTGAAAGCGCTAGGAGGACTTACAATTTTCTGTGAATTCTCTTCACCCTTAGAAATTGTTGTTATTTCACTATCACTTGTCGTTGTATGGGTAGTCTCAGAGGGTTCAGATATGCTAATATCATCTAGCTTCGTTACTAGAACACCCAAGCTAAGACTTTCTTGAATAGGCTGAGGAGACGGTTGGATTCCAATAGCTGGACTAGAGAGACTTTTTTTGGAAATTGAACCTTTGGCATCATGTCTCTCGGATTTATTTTTAGTTGAAATGACATTTGTTAATGCATCATTGGAAATATTGCAATTTCCTTCTGACATATTCTTCATTGCAAGATGTGCTCGTTTTTTTCTCTCGTCGAGCTTTTGAATCAATTCTTTACGATTTATTATTCCATTTACTTCTTCCTCTGTAGATAACTTGAGTGTTTCAATACTGGAGTCAAGGAAGCTTATTAAAAATTCGGGTTCCACCTGAAAAAATATAGAATATATATCTAATAATATATTATATGTACAATGTACATAGTACGTATATGGAGGTCACAGAGGGAAGTTAACACCCCTCCGACCTTGATACTTTGTCATAAATTTTTAATATACATACAGGACTTTAAAATACGGATTTTCTTTCTAAGCCAGTTAATTTACCTTAAGTTTCATTACATAATTCGATGGCACAAATCCAATATTTCCTTTCATACTAACGACTTGCCACCAATTCCTCTGCCTAACATTGGCCTGATGAAGGATAAAATATTCTCCTTCATCAAAGCTAATTGTCTTAGGGTAGATAGCTTGGAAATCATAAAGAGCCTTAAGCATCTCATTGTCTAAAAAACAAACAGGATATTAAATTTAGTCAGAAAAATCCGCCCCTCTCCAATATATACTTACCACTAAATTCCTGTTCCTTATTATCCATGGTATTATTGGACAATTTAATTTAATTCATTTTATTTGACACAATTTCACCTAAAAACTTTGTCCATTTCTACACAAGAATCTCACAGAATAAAATTTTATGATTTTTTTTCTGTATTGTTTTGCTCATTTTTGGCTTTCTCTATATATTCGTACCTAAAATTTTTTGACAATCCTGCGGTGCCACCCCGTTGCCATACTGAGTCAGCTCAGTTATATAGTATAGGTTCTTCATACTGACAAACTGTATCTGACACCGAAGCAAGGAAACTCCACAAAAAGCTGAAATTTTATCTTTGACTTTAACTAAAAATTATACCAGTTTCTAATTTTTTTTGCAAGAACATTAAATTATAATCATGCCTTACGTTGAGTGAAAATCATTGTATAATCTCAAAACAAGTTCCCGAAATAAATAGAAAAAATTAGAGAAGTATCGGAATAAAAATTTATTTGAAAGCAAAGTGACTCTATGAGTTAATCAAAGTTTCAAGTTTGAAAAGGAAATTTTATAATTTGATTCATTTTTGGGAATTCTAAAAAGTTTTTTTTATGAGTTTCGTCGTTTTAATAATAGTCAAGTTTATATATTATATGGAACTTAGACTACATTGTCAAATATATTTCACTTTATCTTGCACAAAATTTATCATATTTACGATTTTGTTTGAATATCACGCTAATTATTGGAAAAATACCAATCTCTCAAAATGCCAGGTATTTTTGAAAGCAAGCAAATGAAAAATAAAGATCATAACAGTGATAACAATTCTGAGGCGCAAGAAGATGTTGATTCTAATACAGGATTGGTGGAAACGGAGAACCCTACTAGAGAGCACAGTCAGATTGATAAGCTCAATAAACACCTACTAGAATCATTGCTTCAACGAATGAATTGTGGCGAGATGCAGAATCAATTTCCTGACCAGATTATAATCAACAGACAACAAGATGATTATGAGATTCCTTAGAAAATGTTACACCATAATTTGGAAATAAACCAAGGATTAAATATTTGATTTTGGTCTTTCTTTTAATCTTGCTGCCTTATCTATGGATTTATTCTTGTCGCAGCTAGAAGAAATTTACTTTATCGATAAGGAGAAGGCAGACATTGACTTCAGATAAAAATTTATCATGTGAACGTCTTCAGTTCTATGTCGCGATTACACGTTTCTATTTCAGCAGTCGCAAACAAGTAAGTGAGGCTCTCAAGACTTGTGAAAAAAAAACTCCTACTCTGCTTCTTCAATTCAAGAATCAATTTGCTAACTCTGTGCTAAGTAGGTATATTACATTTAATTGAAGTAAATTTATGCCTAATCGAATCAACTTGTAGATTGAGACATCTATTCGTCATTCTTGAGTTCGTATTTGAGAACAAGTTCCAATCACTACCAAATATTCTTCAAATGGAAATGCAGGAAATCAGTTCGCCAAATAAATCAGTTGGTGCTGCTGTAGGTGATGAAAGTGAAATCCTTCAGCCAGGTACCAAAATTAAACCTAATATTACCGTGAAAGAGGTTGAAAAACTCGCAGAAAGATTATACGGCATAACAGCACTGGAGATAAGTGAAATTATTTCGTACGACGATCGAAATTTCTTTATAAGTGAAGACAGGTAGGTAAGTCTGCGCTACGTGTATAATATGCATGAGATTATTTTTAAAATGCCAAAATTAAGTTTTACCTGTTCGTATGACTATTAATTAAATACCTAAGTAAAAACGTTTAACAATAGCCTTATACATGCTAAAATTAGTAAAACATCATACTTGGGTTTACGAAAATGAATCACTTTTTTTTCAATTTTGATCAAATTTTCGGAAAGTTTAAAAAATTGCTTTTCTTAAAGTCGTTATAAAGTGTATTTACTCAGTGTCATACAAAATGTAATTTTTTTTAAATTGAAAATTCCATAATTTAAATAAAATTGCATAAGTTCGCCATATAATGGGTTTTAAAATAAAACAACTGCTTAAGTTGTTTTTTTTTTTTATATAAAACTTATGTACGTGTACCTAAGTGATAACGCTTCTTATGTATTTTGATAAAGGTGTAATATGATAAACATAATATGTATATGTGATAACAAACAATGATAAATAAGTACGTGACCAATTCTTAATTTTATTATCTTGAGATTTTCTAAATTTAGTTTTTTATTAAGTAAAAAAATAGTTACGTTACTAAAAAATAAAAAAAAAGAATAATACTATTTTCAGGAACATCAAAAATCCAATCATTGCCAATCATTCCAATCACGGGTACATCCTCAAAGTCCTTAACGCATTGGATTCTCACAAAGCAGGATTTGTTGATGCACAAATCAAATTAATGCTCTTTTTGGGCCAACAAAATATCTCCTGTCCTAAACCTATTATGAATGTTTATGGAAAATATTTTTCCACTGAACTTCTTGGAACAACGAAACACATTATAAGACTCCTTGAATACATCCCAGGCAAAATCTTGAAGGAGATTACACCAACGAATAACCTTATTTATCAAGCGGGATTATTTGTTGCTAAATTCGATCGAGCTATTAAGCATTTTACTCATGATGCATACAAGACTCATAAGTCTCTATGGATGTTGGATTGTGTACCAAAACTCGAAGAATTTTCCTATGCTCTTAAGGACATATCGAAGCAAGAGATAGTCGAGGAAGTAATTGCTGAATTTAAAACTAAAGTTATGAATCACTATGATAAATTTGATAAAGGTGTGATTCATGGTGACTTCAATGAGCATAACTTTCTTGTAAACAAGTGCACATCAACAGACCAAAAGGAATATGTTATAAGTGGAATTCTTGATTTTGGAGACACCTGTTATTCTCTTTATATTTTTGAACTAGCCATTGCAATGGCCTACATGATGCTTCAAACGGGACAACTTGAGACTGGTGGATACTTTCTCGCTGGATATGAATCTATAAGACTCGTCCCTCAACACGAATTTGATGTTTTAAGGGTAAGGTTAAAAATAAATTTAATTAAATTATAAATTATCAGCTAGTATTCTAATCACATAAGTCACATGATTTTTATACGTACCTAATTTACCTATTTGTAGGTTTGCGTGGCGGCTCGTTTATGCCAAAGCTTGGTTTTGGGAATTTACACCCACACACTTGATCCTGAAAATGAATACCTTCTGTCTTCTCAAAAAAATGGCTGGGAGCTACTACAGATGTTGTGGTCCGAAGAAGGGAAACAAGCACCAACATTATGGCGTGAAACTGCTGATGCATACCTCAAGCAAAGTTACAAATAATAAAACAACTCAAAAATATTAAGGAAATACAGATTATCTATTATTTGTAAGCTTTACATTGTATAGAAAGGTACAATAAAGTCATAAGAATAATTTAGGATCAAACCATTTTCACAATAATCTCACACCTGTTGGCTTGCACCTTTATAGATGATTCCACTATAGTATCATTGAAATATACACATCACTTTTTGATGAATAAAGGATTAAATAAAGGATTTAAATAAAGGATTTCGTGTCTATACAGCTATGCATTTCCACACCGTTGGTCCGATCGCGATGAAATTTGGTACAGAGGCTCCTGATACCAGGCGATTTTTACCAACGACATTCATTTTCCCCCCAGAGCCCCCCTTCGTAGCGCCCCCATATAATTTTTATGCTTTTTTGACTACTTTTGAATTTGGCGCCATTTTTGCTACTATTTGCTCAAGGGAAAATGAGATGGCTGCATTTTACCGCTATCCGTCTCCCTCACACTTTCAGTTTTCACAGTTTTCTCGCGTTTTCCGTCGAATTTTCCGGGGAAATTGTGTTTTTAGTGACCAGGAAAACACTTTTGAATTTTTGGCATAAAAAATTTCAAAAGTCACGAAAATCCATTTCCGGGAAAAAAGTGTGCCAACCGTCAAAGTTTTCAAATTTGTAACCCAACCGTCATAATTTCCGCGGGCCCCAAATTCCGCACGGAGGAGCTCCCCGAGGCTCCTGGAGCACCCGTAAGTGCCCCAGGAGCCCAAAAAATGCGGTTCGCCCCCAAATTTTTATTGAACTCCCCCGGGGCCCCCGGAGCATTTCCCGCGTAGGCTCAAGTTGCAAAAATGAGTTTTTCTCGGAAAAATAAATAATAAAAAGTGAAAATTCCGATAGTCCTATTTCCCAATCGATAGTTTTCGATAGCCGATAAATATCGATGGTTTTTGCATCTCTAGGTCCCCATAAAGAGTGTCCATGGACAATCCATTGGATTGTCCTTTGCCATGTCCATAGAAATGTCTACAGTAATAGGACAACTCTTTGCGGGGGTACAAAATGGTGTGTGTGTTGTTTTATCTAAAATTTTGGCTATTTTTTCAAATAAGTCGTGCGTTTAGTGCAAAAACTGATACAAATCAGCACACAAACATCCGCTGCGATGAGCTGTGTAATGAGGAGGCTCTAAAGTTGTTTTCCACGGTAATTAATTAACAAAAAGCATGAGAAAAAAATATTTTCACTCTGGCATTTTCTGGTGGTGTGAGTGCGCTAAAGTTGTGTGCGTGACGTTTGTTTGTAGTTGTGCGGAAAAATTTTAAAAAATTAAATTTCCATGGAAAAACTCATTTTTGGGGCGCCAAAAGTTGGCGGGTGGCTCAGGGGGGCCCAAAGTATGTTCAGTAAAAATTTGGTGGCGCAACTCCCCGGATTTTTTTGGGGAATTTGCACGACTTTTTCTGGCGCGGATTTTGAGAGTTTTGAACCAGGGGTACCAAACGACGCGGCGTCGCTTCCTGGTCACAAAAAACGCACTTTCGCTGGGAAATTCGGCGGAAAACGCGAGAAAACTGCGAAAAACTGAATGTGGGAGGGAGACAGTATCAGTGACGTGCACTGTCTCGTTTTCTCTTATACAAAATGTACCAAAAAATAGTAGTGGTGGCTTTTGGAACTAAATTTTTACCGCGCCAATTTCAAAAAGTAGTCAAAAAAGCATGAATTTTATATGGGGGCGCTACGAAGAGGGGCTCTGGGGGGGGGGGGGAAATGAATGTCGTTGGTAAAAACCGCCTGGTATCAGTAGTCTCTGTACCAAATTTCATCACGATCGGACCAACGGTGTAGAAATGTATAGCTGTACAGGAACGAAATCCTTTCTTTATTATATAAAAAATTAATTAATGTACGAGAGTAATCGATATTTGGGGTCCTTCACGGCTAAACTTTTAACTTTTTCAATGTTCTTTTTTTTTTTTTTTTTTTAATTAACAGAATCTCAAATCGGACTGCCAGCGAGGATGTCGTTATTTTAATATTGAATTCTTATCGAGTGCTGGGAATCTCAATAAAGTGACCGACCTAAATACTACAAATGATCTCTGCAAATCATGTGAGAATGAGAAGCTGGAAAATTCTGTCTTAATCTGTAAAGCTAATAACTATTCTTGATATCTTTTAGCCTGCACTGATGCCTATTATGAGAAGGTAAAGCGGGAAGCTTGCCAGGTGGGCTGTGGAAAGATGTTTGAGTTACAGTCCAAATCTCCGTACATTCATGGGTGGCTGGTGTACATGGGTGCCTCAACAGACCGCGATCATAGTGGTGGGGTAATGTATATGCAGCCGGATTTATACACTCCACCATCAGACGATGATTGGATTGTCTTCGATACTGCCTTCCGTCCGCAAGACTATGACAGCTTACATCCGTACAAATTAACCCAAACTCACATTCAAACAATGCCCATCTATCCTGTCCGGAAGCATATCTCTACACAATTCTGCATCCCAACGTGGATGTGGATGATCCCCATAATGTTGGTGTTTGCGATTGTATGGATTCAATATGGTAACGCTATTCGTAATGTTTTCATTTACGAGGATGTAGAAGAAGATGATGATGACACAGAAGAGGAAGGATCAACAACGAAGAAAATTGAAGAGGACTTTATCGTAGCTCTGGATTCATATTTTTATCCAACACCATCTATTCCACCACCACCCAAATACTCAGAAAAGGAAGAGGCAATTCTCATGAGTAGTGATGATGAGGAAAATCTTTTGCGAATCAGTTCAGATAATCGCAATCGAAACACACCCAAAGCCTAAATTAAAAACACATATAAAATTATTGCCACAAGTTTTCGATTCACCCCTAAGTTTTTCCCCTGTCGCATAGAAATTGTGATATTTTTTTCTCGAAATTCATTCTTTTTTTTATAAGTTGTGTTTCTGAATACAGCATCTATATTGATATAAGCCTATGAAATTTTGATTTCAATTAACCACCGCAGTCTCATTTTTCAATCTATCTTTGTGAATTACCTCAACATTTTGTATCTGGCCGGTAGGCCTCGTGTTCTGTATTAAAAAGTATATAGCAATTTTAGTAAATAATGCTTAATTAAACATTTTCAAATTCCATAAAGTTGAATTATATCCGTGAAAAGATTTTACAAGAGAAACAAAGAGTAACAAAAGTGTTTAACATTTTCGAGTACATAAATCTATGCAATACGGAAACGAATAAACTTTTCATATTGGAATTCATTTAACTTTTTATTTACTTCTAGATTTTTAAATGTGCTCAATAGAAACACAGCTATTTTGAATGGATGCTTATACTGTTGCATTTATAAACTTTATTTCAATTGGTACATGAAAAACCACCACTAAAATTAATTTTCAGTGTCATATCTTAGAAAGTAAGGCGTTAATTTATAGATATTAAAAAATACGATAATATTGAGTCTTTACGTTCTTAAAATGTTGAGACACGAATCAAATAGAATTTTAATGATTAAGTATAATCACTTTAATCACATTTAACCGTGCATAAATAGAATGTAAAAAAAATGGATGAAAAATACCTAGATTTTAACGTGAATGTTCAAATCAGATTTTGTGGATGTGAAAAACGATTCTAAAATAAGCGTATATTATAGAATATTGTGCTTTTAACCAAAGACACCTTTTTAGGATGATTTATATGTTAATTAAATTGCAATACATACGGTACATACCTTTTCTTTGTTGTTTAATTAACAAAACTGAATGAAATAGTATATATAGATACATAAAAGATTAAATCCCACTTTATTTAAAGTAACACACTATAGTATTCTCCCTTATATTATTCACTTAGGATAAAGAAAGGTATAAAGACATTTTATTATTTTCAAACTCATTTTGAATCTGAATAATTATAATAATTAAAAAATAAATCATTAATAAAACAAACAGATTTTCAATACATTCTCTTCGATATTTAATGATTTTCCACTGAGGTTTTTATGTTTTATGTATTATCTTTTTAATTTTCCTCAAAAAAAACTTTAAGATATGTATCTCTGATAAAACATAACGTAACACTTCTTTTAAATATTTTGGCTAATAACATTTTTTGTAGCTTTTGAAGCAGCCGGAACTGATTAAGCGTAAAATAGCAATTAAAAACAAAAGGAATTACTTTTAAAAATCATTTTTATTTTACCACAATTTATATTCTAAATAAAACATTTAGGTAATAAAATCCCTTATCAACATAATGTAGAAATATGTTGAAAGAAAGAAAATCATTTAAAATATTTTTTTTAATAATGATTAACTTTTTTGTGTTTTTCTTTTAAAATACGAAGAAAAAAAAAGCACGGTCTTTTCCGTGCATAGATGGGGTGTGTAGAAAGTTGAGAAAATATACAAAATAGCAAATAGAAGTTTGTTTAAAATCAAATCAATAGAATCAGTGATTAAAACCACGGTAATCGTGGATCTGAACTCCTCTTCTGTAGCATCAGAACATGTCTGTAGATCCGTATAGCCGGACCTAGTTTCAGTTTCAATCCACTCACCACGTCATCGCGCTTCATCAGCACTAAAGAGGTGCCATCAATTTCCTGTTCACGAAAAACGTTCGCTTCATTGGGGAAATGGCGCGAAAAATAAGAATAGACCTCATTAGCTGTCCAAGTGGAGGCGTCGGGTATGACTTCGTTACCAAATGGCGCAAGAATTGTAGAAATTCTGTCATTGAGAGATTTTTCTTCTGTTTCCTTTGATGATTTCAGGTGAGTTCTATCGGTTTTAGCTTCTTTGCTACTTCTGTCCGATACTTTTGTAGGCTGAACCTTCATTTCATTTTTCTTCGGTTCTGCCTTGATAGGCGTTTCAATCTTAGCATTGGTTTCAGTTCCCGAAGATTCAGATTCATCTACGGCACTTTCGGATGACATCTCGGAGGTCTCCTTGTCGTGGCACTGGCTGCACATCCATTTTCTCAATTGTATTCCTTTGCTCAAGATTCTCGGACGGTGACATGTGTTGTGGTAGAAGTTAAGACACCTTGTGCACTGCGTGAGGATTCCGTAGCTTGTTGTCTTTTGGCAAACAACACAGAATTTACACTGTTGGCAGTGCCAATTGTTCTCAAAACTCTCCGACTTTGCTCCTGTTTTCTTCTCTAAGCATTCAACGTGTGCTTTGTAGGAGCACGACTGGCATGTAATGAGTTTTGGAGTGTTTTTAAGGCAAACAATGCACCAGCCCTGATAGAATGAAAGTGTTCTCTCATCTCCCAAAATATCCTCGCGGTCGTCACCGTTGTTAGAAAACAAAATATATTTTTGTTCTGAAGAATCACTGCTACTGAGAAGCTTCTTCGGTTGCCCAACATCCTTAAGATCCTTGATGATAGTCATACGACGCTTTCTCGGATACAGATTATCCGACGGATCGAAAATTGTCTTGGCCTTCTTAATTCGCCCTCCCACACGAACCGGTTGTGAATTTCCATCTTTATCACCACGGCTAGGATTTCTTCCGTGAATTTGTTTTCTCTTTGATGACATTTTCTAATTGAAAAAAATGTAAAATTAATATTATTGGACTAAAGCACAATTTCACTCTTTCAACTTTACACGTAATTTAAATTAAGTTCTTTTATTTTCAATTGTCCTCAAGTCTCTTCAACATTAAAGTGTAAAAAATTTAAACAGATCCTGTGGATCCTCAAAATCTTATGAGGTAAACAAAAATAGAAAAAATAAATGATACCAACAATTTTTATGGAATATGTACCATGTTGAAGTTTCCTTTTTTATTTTTAGTACTATATGCTGAATTTTAGTACTCAACGTAAAAAGTATTCATCCCATCTAGGACTAAAATAGGACTAAAATAGGCCAAAACAGCAGAATATTTTAGTAACTCTTTTACGATGCATGATACGTATTAATAGTATTAATCGTATTAATACATTTAAATAAACCATTATGGATTTATGTAATATTTTATTCCTCTTATTCCTTTATCACCCATGTACCATTTTAATTTTGTAGCATCGGCTCATTTATTCGACGAATTGACGATTCTGTCAATGACCAGTTCAAAAACTTCAGAGTGGTAGAAATTATTGACTTCTAAATAATATTAATGTCTATTTTGATCTCTTGTTTCCTTGTATTATGTATTAATCACAATATAAGAAATTCTGTTTCATCCTAAATTCAGTGTTGTATTTTAAAATAAGGAATAAAGAAGTTGGAAAATATTTTCTGAGAACTAACCTTATTTCGAGTGAGGTCCGTGAGAAATAATGGGCAACTCAAAAAAATCTGAGAAACATCACAGGAAGAGAAGTTCTAGTTCCAGTAGTTCTTCATCTGACACCGAAGAAAGGAAAAAATATCATAAGAAACAACGGGAAACTTCTAACGAGGTCAAAGCTAGAAGCTCAAAATGGGATAGTCCGGATGCAGATTGCTCATCAAATCGAAGGTAATTTGAGTCTTTTTAATATTTTTTTCCTAAAATTAATATGAAATTTCGTTGATAGGCAAAAGGAGATAAATCAGGAGGCATTTCGAGATGAACGCTCTACTGCATCTGGCTCTACGAAACGTAGACACGGTGAGGTCTATGATAAGCAATTCAAAAAGGAGAAAGATGATAGTACTAGAAAATATCCGGAACGATCTGGTTCTCCAAGAAGTGAGTTTAAAGACAGCAAGAAGCGCAGGGATGATAATCATGCGGAAGAGGAGTACCATCGAAGATCAAGGGATGGACAGAACTATGGAAGGAGATATCGGGATGATCGTCGAAATGTGAGAAATGAACAAGAATGTATTCGTGAAGATAGACACGAAAGCAATCTCCAGAGAAGCCATAACAGAAATCGCAGTTCTAACCGCAGATTCCCTAGACAGGTAGATGATGATAAAAAGTATGATTGGGGCAAACGCGATGATAGGCCATCCAATCAGGACAACCTACAAGTTGAAAAGGAAAAGCCAAATTTCGGGCTCTCTGGGAAACTAACAGAAGACACGAATAAAGTTAACGGAGTGATAATAAAATACGCTGAACCTCCAGAGGCGCGAAAGCCAAAACGTCGATGGCGTTTGTATCCCTTTAAAGGGGAGCAAGCTTTGCCTACAATGTACATTCACCGTCAGAGTTGTTACCTTATTGGTCGTGACCATAAAGTTTGCGATCTTCGTGTGGATCATCCTTCGTGTTCAAAACAGCATGCAGCTCTTCAATATCGATTAGTTCCGTTTGAGCGTGAAGACGGCACTATTGGGAAGCGAGTACGGCTCTATCTAATCGATCTGGAGTCCTCAAATGGGACATACGTCAACAACAATCGCATTGAGGCACGGAAGTACGTAGAGCTACTCGAGAAGGATGTAGTGAAGTTTGGCTTCAGTTCTCGCGAATACGTTCTCCTGCATGAAAACAGTCAAGAAGAAACACTTGATGATGATGTTACCCTAGAGCAGGAGGCTACTATTAAAACAGAACCGGTAAATTGATTGAGGTTTCAGGAAAAAAATTGTCACATAATCATTTTGATTGTATGTATATAGGGGCCAGGAAGGTAGTATAGTATGTTTATGATTTTAACCGCTAATATTTGATTGGATATCGAAAATATTTTACCACCGAAAACAAAATAAACTCAAGAAGTTTTTTTTTTCAGATTCAAGTCGTAACAATTTTTTCTGTTCAGATTATTTAATTATAAAATGTCAGGATAGATCGAATAGATATTCATTTACTAATTAAACTGCACTTTAATAAATTAATGATTTCAATAATGCTTGTGAAGGGTAAAAAATAATTATCAAACATTAAAATCAAGAATACATTCAGAAAACCTGCGTTTTAATGTCTAGCGGTTACATTTCTTTAAGAAGTTTATACTACTAATGTACTAAATTCCTGGTTACGCTATACATACATATTTTTTGTATACTGCGCCCTTTAAAAACAAAACTTCATTTCTTTTTACATATTATCCTACCCCCAAATGTACCTATTACTATTTAAATTCTATTTGAATTAACTTTGCTCCGGTGTTCCACCAAATGACGATGTAGAGTAATCATCCAGGTCATCCAGGTCTTCTTCCAGAAACCAATTCTTCATCTTATTCCATTTTCAAAGTTGGGCATCAGCGCAACGTTACTTTTAAGAGAGTAAAGTTTTTTTTTTTTTTAATATTTCAATAAAGCAAAGCGTGTGAATTAAGTTTTAGCACTTTATTGTTTTTTTCTTTTTACTATTTAAAATCTTTATTTGGTATGAACCTTAAATTCTAATAGAAATTATAATTCCTATTAAAAATATATTTACATTTTTCATATAATTTATTAATTTAGAATTAATTAAAACTACATACACTTAATATAAGTGTCTTTAATCTGGATTAAGGAACGCTAAGTAGAGATGATTCAGGATCTAAAGATCAATGATAAAATAATACTAAACAGTGTACCTATAGAAATAAAATATGTAAAATTATTATTTTCATCATTAATATTTTCAAAAATTGAAATGGATGAAATGAAAAAAAAGTAGTGATAACCTGGGGTAATGAGAAAAACTTGTGGGAAGTAATTAGTCATTAGGATCTTTGTTTTTGGTTATCAATACCTACATTTTTATATATTTCAAATTTTATGCTTTAAAACCGTGTCTTAGGCAGATTTTTGGGGTTTCTGCAACTTTACATAACTTTAAAACAAACTAGAATTCTATTTAGCAATATTTACTGTATAAAAATACATTTGTTTTTTAAATAATTATCAAAATATGTATTGGTTTATCATGAAAATTTTTAGGTTTATCAGTTAGAAAAGTAACTGATCAAATAAGATAAATTAATGCCCAGAAAATTTTGATCTAATCTAATCTGTATCATCTCTACTTACGAACAGGTCTAAGTTCTGCTACTAACAAACAGAATGGAAAAAATGTACATATCTATAGTAATTTTGGTATGAAATGTGGAACGATTGAGTCTCATGACACGAGCTTTCCATCTGTAGACGTCGAGGGTACGGCAGTTGTGTTTGAGTAAATTATTGGTACTGGATGAAGTTTACCATCAGCAGCGTGGTTTGGTAGGAGAGCGTCTAAACTTGAGCATGTATCTGCAGTGTCTGGAACTGCCACGGTGAGGATTGTGTTGCAGTTGGGTAACTTTGTACTAACCTCAGTCAAGGGTAAACTTGTAATGGGAATCTCGTAGTCTTCACTCACAAGATTAGGGGGCTTGTCATCACTACTATAAATTAATTCTATATATTTTGGTATTGACTCTGTACCCGTTGACGTTGTTGGTATGGAGTGATCTATTCTTTGACTCGGAAGAGATGTAATTCCAGAGTCTCCGCTCACAACTTTGTTTCCAGCTAAAAAAAATAACAAAGTTAAAATACATTAAGACATAGCAATCAGTTAAATTGCCCTCGATTGTACTTAAACATTGCACATAAAGTGTTAAGGAAAGCTAAGGGTGTTAGCATGTCTCAGTATAATTTACCTGAGTTGTGATTATGGTTTTCGTCGGCGAATAAATATGATCGGTTAAATATGCCACCTATAGGGAGAAGAGGGAGAGATAAGCGAGGGTTATGATGATATTGCACATTTTATTTTCAAAATTTGTGATCATGCAAAATTTTCAAAACGACTTAAACGTTTATTTTTTCTCTCTAAGTTTGGGAATGGAATTGGGGTTAAAGATGGAAGTAACTGATAATACTAAAATAATAACAATTACCAACTTACCATTTCGATAAATATGCTGCACTGTGATTGGTATACAGTCACTTGTATTGTTCTTTAAGGTTTGTAGAACTTCTAGACAATAACGAAATGTAGGTCTATCCTCAGGGCAATAGCTCCAGCATTTTAGCATAAGTTGATAACTAAAAAAAGAGTAGAGTCAGCAAAGATAAGGCTAAAAGAGATTTAAAATTAACTTACAGATCTTCTGGGCAATCTGTGGGCCGTGTTAAGCGTCCACCATCACGAACATAGTGTAAGACTTCAAGGTTGTTGCGTGCAGGATAGGGTTGCTGACCTAGAGTCATAATTTCCCAGCATAGTACACCGAAAGCCCATATATCGGATTGCGATGTAAAAACGCCATCTACGAGGCTTTCAGGAGACATCCACCGAACCGGTAGAAGGCCTTCTCCTTCCTTTCGGTAGTAGTCATTTTTGTAAATATCTCTAGCTAGACCAAAATCACCAATTTTGACAACTCGATGATCTGGTTCCGATGACGATACCAAACAGTTTCTACAGGCCAAATCTCGATGAACAAAGTGCATTTCCTCTAGATAACGACAGCCAGATGCCACGTCTACGCACATAGATACCAGGCCGAGAAGTGTAAGTGATGAGGGATGTTCCTTCAAAACAAAAACAATAAAATTTTTTACTGTTTTGTAGAATAAATTGACCAAAATTGCGGGAAAGGTTGGGAGTCTAGGGATCGATGCTAGTCGAATGTCATTTCTTGATTTTGAAGATTGTACTACAATTCCCACTGAATGACTTGTTTGTTGAAATTCACTATAACAAGGATATCAGGCATTTGATTTTACTAAAAACGCTTACCAGTGTTGGTCGGCTCTGACGAAGAAAGCTGAGCAAATCACCTCCCTGCATTAGTTCCATAATTATGTACAAGGAGTCAATATCGAAGCACACCCCTATTAACTGTAGAATGTGCTCATGTTTGAAGTTGCTCATTAGGTGAGCCTCCTGGAGAAACTCAGCCTTTTCTTGTTCAGTTGCCCCCTTCCGCAATGTCTTGATTGCCACCCTGGTTTCAGAATCATCTGAATCCTTCACACACCCTTCGTAAACTTCACCAAATGCACCACTTCCCAGGAACTTTGTCATTGTGATCTGAAATTGCGATAGTTTGTATGTTAAGTATACAGGTTAATAGGGATCTGAAGATCTACAAAATAGTATCATTACTTACTTGATCTCTTCGTATTTGCGGAAGTGATGCCACATCAGATTCCGAAAGAGGTCCTGTTGTGTAGAGTACGTTAACATGAAAACTTGCTCCATGGGGCATTTCCCTTAGGTTTGCAAGCTCCACATCAGGAATTCGTGGTGTAGTATCGGGAAAAATTTTTTTATCCGTATCTCTCCGTACGAAAAAAGTTATAATGCAAACAATCAAAGCAATGAGGAGAACGAAGCTCATTGAGATCACAATGATGATAATCATGCTGTTTTTGTTCGTTACATCAACATATGGTTCACTGATTGGTTCGCTTGTTGAACTATACGGACCCCAACCGTATGAATTTCTTGCTCTTACCCGAAAGGAGTATACATGAATAGGGATGAGTTCCTGTGGAATCCAGTAGAGTTCTGTACCATTATAGTAAATTTTCCATCGCTCATCAATTGTGGAATCTTCTGTCCAAGTTATTTTGTTTTCTACCTCCGTAACATTTTCGTCTATGCTTCTATGAAGAGGTATTTTCTCTACGTCTACGCTACTGATCTCAAGCGTAGGAGATCGCCGAACTCTGTTTGAGATTGATTTTGATTGTAGAGCTTCTAAACTATACTCTTCGATCGGTGCACCATTATCTTTGGAAGGTTCCCAAAAAACTTTGTAAACGTCTCCACTAAGATGTTTTACAAGTGGTTTACCGGGAGCTGTAGGTCTATCGCCCAGCGTTTCGAATACTGATCGACTATCAAGTGGCCAAGAATACGGATAATCTCGCTTAGGATAGTAGAGTAGCACATAGAATTTGTATGTTGTTTTAGGTTCCAAATTTGTCACTTTAAAAGTTCCGTTAAAAGGTACAAATTCTTCAGGATGTTTAGAGTCATAGACTACAAATGGCGCAATACTGGGATTACTGAGAACCACGTAACCCAACTGGAATCTAGAAACATTCTTGTGAGGCTGCCAGGTTAATGTGAGTGAAGTAGACGTGATCATAAGCAGGGTAATATTATCGGGTTCCTGGAATGTCTCTACTCCTACAATTTCACTTTCTGAAAACATATCGCTAGTTGAGTAAGCTCGTACCCAGATTATATAGGATTGCTTGGGAATAAGTTTTGTAAGAGAATGATGAGTGGTATAGACAACTTGTTGTTGACGATTACGTATCCCTGTTATAGGATTCTCAGTTTGCCAGTGAATTTCGTACCAAATTTCATTGCTGTTAATCTCTTTTGGCTTATGCCATGTTACGTTTACTTCATTTGGACTTATAACTTCTGCTTTGATATCAGTTGGCTCTGACGGTGCTCCTGCGGCTGTTGAGTAAATTTTGCTTGGACCTAGGTGCATTCGAAGATGCATTTTATCGGCATAGTAATTGCTAACACCAATTTGAAATTTGTACTTTGTAAAAGGTTTTAGTCCATGAATAGTCTTGATGTTTTCAAATGAATAATCTACTTGGCATGTTGTTGTATTGCATTTCGAGTCATCACTGTGATGACCATCAATTGCTTGGAAGTAGATGGCGTATTTGATGGCCGGAATCGGATTGTTGCATCCTAGCACCGGTGTTGGAGTAGGTAATTTTAGTTTAATCGTATTTGATGTTGATAACATAAGACTAGCTTCGTATTTTGAGAATTCTTTGAAATTTGGAATTAAACATTTCTTATCAGGATAAGCCTGGTGATAAAAAGCAAGCAGCGTTTCCACTCGAGGGACGTACAGATTGTAGGTTTTGGTACCATGATCATTTTTAGCGTAGATATGATTATCGTGAGATATCCAGTAAATTCTTGAAGAGTCTTTGACAAAATTCAAAATTGAATTATTGTAGTGGAAATCTATAACTTTGCAGTGCTCCGTTGAAAGACTAGTTGAGTATAAATTGAGATTTTTATCGGTCCAAATCATGTGAGTCTCGCGTTTGGATTTTGTTTCAAGAGCAAATGGACGGAAATTTGATGTGAGTGAGATATTCGGACACCTTTCTGATGGAAAAAGTTCCAAACTCATGATTAAACCTCTATATATATTGTAAGAATATATTTGTGTTGTATCATCGTCGATTGATTTGCGCTCAGTCCAAATAATCATTCGATCCATAGGAGACACCAAGATATTCTGAATTATCCCTTCTCTTCTAACGAGTTCAACAACTCCACCTTTGTAGGCTTCATACTTTGTTAAATCGAGGCTAGATAATACAGATGTGTTGCCATCAATGTGAGACCAATACAAACTTCTGTATACCCAATCAACAGCTAAAGATAGAGCTTCCGAATTAATAGTGTACAATTTAGTTTGTGTCGTTCCATTGTATGACATTACTTCATTTACTTCATTTATCCAAAAGATTTTTTTCTCTCTGGCAATGTAAGTCATAAATTTCGCAGCATTTCCCGTGTTAAGAATTGGGCTACTTTTGTTCAAGTCAAGATCAACCATAATGATTTGCTCTTTTGTTGATACTAAGACTCTGGGAATCGGTTTTTCTCTGGCAGTTTCAGCACTTAGGGATCCCGTATAGTCCCCACTATCTGCGCCTGTGTAAGCAAGAACTCTGAAGAAATAAGTTACATTTTGTACTAGATTTGACAAAACTTTCTCTTCAACGGATGCTGCTACATCAAGACCTTTGAACACTTCTTTTTCTTTAAAATCTTCTTCGTACCAACAATCTAGACGATAGCCTAAAATAGGTCCATTTGGATGTAAAGGTGGATTCCATCTAAAAGTAGCTTCAATATTGAGTCCACCTCGTAGAGGATCATCGTAATGTGTAATGAAAATTCTAGAATTTGTTGGTACTGTTGGTTTAGCTGGAGGTGAATGAATGTGGGTTCTTGTAGGTACGGCTGATCCCCAGAATGTAAAAGGCCGTACTGTTATATCAAGTGGGCTATAGGGTTGCAGCGTATGAGAGCTGTAGTGCCATACAGGTTCTATTACTTCTCTAACAATGTCTTTGTGTCCAGAAGCGTGGATTCGAATTTCATAGAAAACTTGGCCATAGTTTACATTTTCTATTGGATCCCATATGATATCGAAAGATGTCCAAACACCCCTTATATGGATGGATTTATTGCTAATCTGACATGGTATCACATTAACGGAAGATAAGTTTGATGGATAAATGTGATGAGTTGGATCTATAACAGAGATTGCTCGGATACCATTTAGTTTCGTACTATTGATCTGCGCCAAATTCTTTCCCGTCATATCTCCAACAATTACAGTCTTATTGTCTTGAAGCCAGAGTAGGCGATCACTGAAATGAGTTAATGGACCTTGCAATGATGCTTCCCGAAGCTTTGTTTCTACAACACTGACATTGGGAGCTAGACTTCCAGCCATAGGGGCGCTATAGAGACTAGAGCTATCGTAACGTCGAACAATCCAGTAGACAAGTTGATTGTCCAGATCTAAAGTTAATCCCATAACTTGCAGTCCGGAATAAAGCTCCACGCTGTAATAAGTTCTACGATTCTTTCCATTTAATCTACACGATTCAACTGCATGTCCTGTTGAAAAGTAGATAAATCCTCTTAAAGAATCAATACGTAATTCTTTGGCGACTGCTAATATTGGTAAAGTTTCTTGTTGATCCCCGTTTAGATGACTTCTGGTTATTAATTGTTGAGTTGGATTAGACCAATACAGTCTCTTTCCTATCCAGTCTACAGCAATACTTTCTACATAATCAAAATCGCCTAGTTTAGTTATAGTTCTGCTAGTTCTATTGAAAAAGTTCAAACTAGAATTACTAACGAAGAACAGCATATCTTCGATCCATGCAATATCCGAAACGTAGTGTTCACCCAGCTCAGTTTGAGAAATGAGGGTGTCAATATGTTCGCCGATTACATCACTTTGAAGAAGTCCATTGTCTGATGACCAAATTATATAACGACTATGTAGAGAATTTAAAGTTTTAGCTCGAAATTCTGTACTCCAAGGTCCTTTACCGGCTTTAGTATAAGCTGCCGCTCTAAAGATGTACATTGTATTGGGTCGCAATTCATCAACATATACATGTGCGGTCTTGAGATCTCGATACGTAATCTTAGACGTTTCATTCATAATTTCAAGCTCATACTTCCAATTTTGCCAAGTTCCTTTGCCTTGGTTGCCTAACAAATGTGGAACTCTCCAGGATACCTTAGCCTTGCTGGCACTCAAAAGTGCTTGTATGTTGCTCGGTGGATTAACTGGAATTGGTATCGGCTGTGCGGAATTGAGATTGATACATATGGAAAGATAAGTTCGGTTTGACAGTCCTGGATAGGCATTGTGGAAATAAGTTTTCTGGGTTGTATGAAAATCTTCTGTTATGATATCCTCTCCGTTGGTCCAATAAAATAAGCCATTAGCCATTGTCAATGATCTAACGTCATTGAATCTTGGTTGATTTGTATTTGGCCGAATATTTTCGCGATCTTTTCCGTCAAGGGAAACTGAAATTACTGTATTGTTGTCCAGAAAGGGTACTAAAATACGAAATCTTGTATGGTCCACTGTAAATGGTGCTAGGTTCTGTCCTTGAATCATATGTAGAGGCTTAACTTTGTGCTTAACTCCGTTAGATATATCACCAAGATCTAAACGAAACAGTCCAGTATCGATTGCATAGCCGGTTATCACCCAAAATAGATATCCGTTGAATGGATCCACTTCAATATGATTAGGTTTACTAACCAACCCTGCAGTAGCTACTGTTAGACCCTTTCCGTCTAGATCGCATCTTGATATTTGCCACATTCTATGAGCATGTGGGTGCCGTACTTCTCCAAGAATATATAAATGATTGTTGAGCCAATCAATTGATAAAAGTTGAGGTAAAAAGTTTAAACCCGAATGCGGTGATAGAACTGTAGTTTTATGTCCTACAACTTCCAATGGTGCTTTGTAGACAAACCCACTCTCTTCTGAAACAAATAGGAGCTGTTTTGCAATATGAATGGCAATTCCTTGAATTCTAATGTCCGTTGTATAGAATTCTTTCGACGATTCCGTCAGAAGATCCGATCCTTGGGATAACACAGAATATTCTGTGCCAAGAATGAATGTTGGGTTCGGTTCATCATTTGACACTGCAATAAAGAGGAACCTTGCTGTAGCATTAAATACGTACCTATGTACAATGGTTTGAATCATTTGTTATGATCCATATTCCTATATCATTTAAAATAGGAATATGGTTCATAAGTCTTGTCCAGTAGTTTATATAAAAGTTTTACATTCTGGTTCCGGGGGTGTGGATACAATGGTTAATGCTGCTGGTCCTTCTCCTTCTGCGTTCCTCATTGTCACAGACACTGAATAGTTGTTTGAGGGTGTTAGCTTTTCGAACATGTAAAAGTGAGTCTTCTCCATAGCCGATATATCCTGAAATACTTACACAATTTAGTTAATCATCATGACAATTTATATAAAAAAAAAGAAATAATAAAAAGACCACGAGAGAGCAATCCATTAGAGTAATTAATTTGAAACGGATATAATGTAAGTTTTTTTCGGAAGCTGACTTTCAATTGAGAAGTACGATTCAAAGAGAGAATTTCACTGAGATGTGGTCATATGAGAAAAAACGGCAAGATGAGAAATACTCACCCTCACCATATGTATGTATATATGTCAATTGTTAATTAATTTTAATTCTAATAAGCGGTTTCATTAAATATTCAACGGTTTGTAACTATTCACAGTCTAAAAAAATTCTCACATGAAAACCGGAAATATGTTAATTAATGTTGATTTTGGTAAGTTACTCCCGACAGAATCGAACTTCTCTATCTTGTTTAGCCAAAATAGGTATTAGAGGGAGAAATTTTTTGTTAAATCATTTGCTATCGTGCATGTGATTATTCTGCTTGTGATTAAATAAGTTTAACGTTGGTTGATTAGTAGTAGAGTGCTTTGCAGATCACGTGTATTTGTCGGTGCGAATAGAGAGAAAAAAGAGAGAGTTTGAAAGATTTTAGCATAGACTTGAAAAGAGCGATCTCTATTGATGGTTCAAGGCGATCATGGGCTTCACATTGTGAGTTAGTATATGAGAGGAAATATTCATGAAAAAAATTCTAAAAAAAATAATATGACATCAAGAATTAATTAATGTGAGAAACAACGATCCGCGCCAACAACACACTAACATAACACTGCAATGAAGACCGACGGTGATCAAGCGATTGACTTGAGATAACAGGCGTGTAGGATGTTACGAATGCAAAATGAGCTGGAAACTGCATTAAACCATCAATAGAGAAATCAGAAAAAAATATGCCGTTGTGAATGTTACAAAAGTAAAATAGAGATAATATAAATAAATGTTGAAAAAAAATTATTGAATTAAGATTAAAAGTAGGTATATAGTTCGTTTAAGCATACATAGAAAGACAAGGGGTGCTCAATTTTTTTTATACAAGTAGATATAGTGAATATTTTTAATTTGTTCTAATTAATTTAGTTTTTTTTTATCATCTCCTGTGATCTAATAGTTTATTCGAAACCTCAAGCAAATGTGAGCTTCAGATTTTATTACATTAATGAAAAGAAAATCCGAATTATAATGTCTTTAAGTGGAAAAGTCAAAGAATCCCCTCCGAAACGACTAATGAAATCAGAGGGAGATAGATGGGTGTTAGTTGTATCAAGGGTTACGTAAGTCCTATTGAACGAAGAATCTTTTACGTATATTCTTAATTTTATTCTAATTTACATGCAAGATTTTTATGTGTTTATAATAGATTTCAATTCCTCAAATTAAAAATTGAAGAAAATATCAAAAGATAATTCAAGACAAAATTTATATTTTGTTTGTTTATAGTCTTAATTTGAACCTGTTTAGTTAGTTACTTTGTTTCATTTTTCTTGTCGTACACCACTCTTACAAGGGAAGGTTATACATTTAAGAGTACGGAATGGCTTGAAATTTTCACCAAATATTCTTTACAATGTATAAAAACCCTGTGCCAAGGGGTTTTTTCTACAGATCCGTAGTTTAATAGTTATAATTAATTAAATTTTCCCATATAAAATTCATTTTGGGAGAGCAAAGCGCTGGAGAGAAACACTGTTAGACACTCTTTCTTGTAAAGATTTTTTTGTATTAGTTTTTTATACTTCTGGGCATTATTTAAATATAATAAAAAAAAACATAACTTTAATATGTAGATAATAAACTTTTGAGTCCTTTTAAAACTTCTTATTTGACTGTGAATTTACCTTAAATAGTAGAGACCTATTAAAAAATTCTTTTTCGGTTTAAACCGAAGATATGAATTACATACAAGGAGGATTAAATTGAGCACCCCTCGAAGAAAATTAAAGAGTCTCTTCAGAAAATACTACTGTGATGGTCAAAAAGTTTGAGACATTGAAAATTCTAATCTGTGAAAAAAAAATTGTAATTAATAACACCTTCAACGCGGAGATGTTCAATGACAAATCCCTGATCTGCAGCACATATGAAAGGACAGGCCCATTGGGAAATGGGCCAGGTTCCCATGTTACAGAAATCCTTGTGTGATCAACAGCCACTGCTCTTACGATTGCTGGCTCCGATAGGGGAACACCCATAGGCAACGTACTGATTATTACACTCTGCTCAGACGTCAGAAACTCATCGTGTTGTTTGGATAGGAGCAGGGCCACACGAAACTGAAAAGAGCAATTGCTTGTAAGATATAGATGCAAGATCTATGTATAAAATCTCACATCAGACTTGCTAAATATTGTAATTACTTCTATAAAATTTCGATAAAATTTAAACAATCTAACTTAAATAACTAATTTATAAAAATCAACATTTTACTATTGTCAATGATTTTGCTTAAACATCTTGAATATTCTATACTTCGTACATAATCAGTTTTTGATAAGAAAGTCTGATTATTTTTTTTTTCAATTGATTAGTTGGTGTTCCATTTTATAAAATACATAAACAAAAATTCAGATCAGCCTCTTCACCCCTTGCGAGGAAAAAAATCCTCATATGTATGTATATTTCGTATAAATAAATGAAATTAATCGATGTTATTATTAGAACTCACTCTGTATTTGGTGTAGGGTTGCAAATTATCTACTCGAACTGTTGAATTGTCGCCCATACTCTGATTTCTACAAAACTTCCAATCTCCAACAACTTCTTCATATCGCCACTGCACTAGATAGCTCTGTGATGAATGCAGTTTCCCACGTGTGAGTAGAGCAAATTTTTCAGGTATCTCCCATTCCAAGGAGAGAGATGTAGCCGTCAATGTATCCGCCACAAGAGCAGGAGCTGGTGGTATGCCTACCTCAGCTTTCACCCACTTAAAATACCTATTAAGGGCATCATTGCATCCCACGACGCAATATAATTCTTTAGGCTCTAGTAATTCCTGGTCAGTCTTATTCTGGTAATTCGAATAATATGAAATGAAACAAACAAAAAATCATGCAATTTTAGTGCCTTTTTAATGTGATCTATAGCGTGATATGAATGGTGTAAAAAAGATTCACTCTAATTATATCTTGAAAAGAATATTGTACATATCTTACACATTTGCAGTTCATTCAAAAATTATACAAAGATTATAAAAATATCATTGATAGTGAGACGTGGACAATTAGTATGTTTTTAATTGGATACTATATATGAAATATTAACGAAGAACAAAATCGTAGATTGTAAAATTATATTTAATAATTTAATATTATTTAAAATATAAATTCAATATGTTTTATTTATTAAAAACTATAATTTTCTATAAAGTATACGTACACAAACAGTCTGGCATGAAGACTCCAATGCTTGTTCCCACAATCGACAACCCAAAATGCACTGAAAAATGAAAAAAAAAATTAGAAGTCAATCATAACGCGTCCAGTTATTAGAGTTGGTATACCACAACGCGGATGGGTCAGTCTATGCGTTGTAATTTAATTTGTGAGCAGAATTAGTAGGCAAAGTTGATTTTTTTATGATATTCATCAATATGAAAGATAAAAATGCTCATATCTGAAGTTCTATAAGACCTACAGAAATTTCTTGACTAGTTTTGGAAAGGTATTAAAATAGGCTATAAATTGACATAAATTTCAATAATTTTCAAGGTCACCTCTAGAACACAAAATGGCGGATTTTTGTTTTACCAAAACAGTTTTTGGCATTTTTTGACCTCAAGGAATGGTTCTAGAAGTTTTTAATGTTCTAGGAAGTTGTAGAGTTTTGCAAAACCTTTAATTTGATACCAAATTGAGCAAAATCGGAGAGACCGTTCAAGAGATATGGCTCTTAGAACTTTTCAAATTCAAGAATTTTTCAAATGGTCATATCTTCTAAACGGCGACATAGATTTTCTTCATTTTCGGACTGATGAAAGATATTGAGTCAGGCTACAACATATCAAAATTTAAAGGAAATCTTTAACAGATGTTCGGAGATATAGCCCCTTAAAGTTAGGCAATTTTTGTTTTTGATTTTAGCGCCTCTTGTGGCCATTTTAGGAACTTGGAATGTTCTAGAGAGTTGTAGGGCTTCTTGAAACCTTTCATTTGAGCCTGAGTTGGTCAAAATCGGTCAAGCCGTTCTCGAGTTATATCGAAAAAACACTTTTTGCTTTAGGCCGCCATATTTGCTAAACGGCTTGACCGATTTTGAAGTATGAATTGTTGATGAAAACGTCTCACTGAGCTCTACAACATACTAAAATTTCAGACCTCTAGCTATAAGGGAAGTGGTTGACAGTATTCCAAAATGGCGGACGGCGGCCATCTTGGATTTTGAAAATGCAAAAATATGAAAATTTACACCCACATTTCTATAGAAAACTTCAAACCGGAAGTCTCTATCTATTACCGTTCTCGAGCTATAAGGCAAAATGGGGACCAACGGCAGGCCGGCCGGCCGGATCAAAAATTTTCCACCACCATTTTTAGAATGTGGGTTGTCTAAAACGTGCTCATACCAAGTTTGAGCCCGATCTGAGGTGGTCGGTTTTTCCGACGATTACAATACTTGGTATGCCACGATTGTGGTATACCAACTAATTGAAGGATACATACTAAAGAACAGTATTATGTATATGAATCTAATAGTGACGAAAAAACTGTCAGTTTGGTGCCTTAATCACTTAATAAACGATGGAAAATTTTCGTCCCATAGAACGTTTTTAAGAATGCTTAACTGTGGGCACGACTATGGTCTCAGAACATTATGATTTATGAGATCAGAAAAGGATATCCACAAGGACTCAGAGTATCAGGAAGGACGAAAAACCGATAATTTTAAAGACATAATTTTTTTTTGATTACCTTATTTGAGCTCAAATCAACCTCCAAATATTATTTTTACATTCTACGGCCCTTAAATAGTTCAAACATTCTTAGGTTTCATATGGATAAAAGCAAGTTACGTATAAATTAAACATTTAAGTTTTTTATGCATAAAACGAACACGACTGTTCAGAAATTCGAAACAATACAAACTTATGCTGGACGAGAAAATAACCCGCATCTTTTTCCTATCAACTCTTCTATTGTAAAAAGAAGTAAAGATCGGAAACAGTTTTTGTCAATAACAAACGTAAATTTCTCTGGCAAAAGATTTTATTTCATCGTTTATCTAATTATACAAACTTAACCCTTTAAGGGCCGCAACTTATTTAGTAATTAACATTTAATCAAAATTATTTGTATTTTCAAACCTCAAAATCGATATTTTTGGTGAAAAATTTCGATTTTGTATTTTTTTAAACTTAATGACTGTGAATCCTCGAGTAAAAAATGTGTGAAAACGTACCACCAAAAAAAGTTAAGAATGCTCTTAACACGTTCTCAGAATAAACCACATGTATTTTTTTTTAGATTATGTCCTCCTAAAGAATTGTATAACTAATTAAGTACTACTTGCAATGCTTGCAATTGAGAAAAACAACAATGATGGACTAGAGGCACGCTTCAGAACTACATTTACTTTTCATATACGGTATGCTTAACATGGCATGAAGCACAATTGCATAATTTAGTGAAATGAACCTGATAGCAGAAGATGTGAATTCACTGACGTAGACATTCTCGAGAAAAAAAATAATAAGGCAATGGTTACGCTTGGCGGGGAAGGGCTGTTTCTTTTTTTTTAATATATTTTCTTATAAAGAGTCTGGTCATAATCCTTAAGATTTTATTAATCATATTTAACCATTTGGAAATGCATATATGCGGACACAGCATCTACCAGTAATACATATGTAGCTGTATGTATGTATATAATACATACATTACACGGATATGATGATTCCAACTTGCAAAAATTGGAAATTCTTAAAGTTCTAATGAGTTAGGGTACCGGAACAAAGTCATAGTACAATATAATCTTTATGATCTTAATATTGTTTGATTTGAAAGGTTTGAAAACTATTTAAAGTCAACATTGTTAATAATGAATTTATTGCTGATCGATGTTTTATTTCAGTCTTTTTTTTTTCAACTTCCACCCTATCTTAAGGATATTTAAGTGGTTTACGGAAAAGTCTTGGTTTACTCCCCCATTGTTTTGACTCAATGTGTGCTATGTGACTGTGGGAGAAAACTAAATGTATCAATTTCAACTGCTTCAAATAATGATTGACAGCTCGTGAGAGGGCGGAATGTACAGATAATTTGAATTTTGTGGAGTTGCATTTCAGGAAGTATATCTGGATAGAAGTAACCCGCCTTCCAGTCCACAATTTGATGAGTATAGTAATAATGCTCAATTTTTTGTGCTTTGGGAAAAAGAAATTGACCAGAATGTTTTCAGATAGTTAACATAAATGAAAGCCACTCTTGATGGAAATTAATTGCAGGAAGTGATGCAAAACAGAAACCACTTCTTTCATCAAATAAAATGAAAAAATGAAGCAGTGTACATTAAAATTCACTTTTTGGTCTTTTAGGTGATAATACTATTTAAGTAAATAATATTCTTCACTGATCGCTTAAGGTATTGCTTAAAGGAAGGTAACAAAACGATTTAGTTATTGCAGAGCATTGCAAAATATTTTATTGTAAATATGTATACATAAATAAATATTATGTACGTACATACATACATGCACAATCATATACTGCATAATATTTAAATAAAATACACAAAAAAAATCAAAAAAAAATTTAACGACTAAACGGACTACACAGATAAAGAAAGAAAATTTCTGTATATTCAGTTAAATGTAAATTGGTGAGGAGCAAGGCAATTGCTTTTTAACGTCCAATTGGACTTTTGATAAACGTGCTCATCTCTCATTTAGTAAATGGTTGCGGCTCGTTTAAAAAATCGTCATTCTCTTGTTAGTCGCGCGTTAATTCCGGAAGGCGAGGGCGGAAAGCAAAGTAATGTTTATTGAGCTCCGAGAGTTTGTTGCGAGAGAGGGTCACAGAAATGCATAGCGGGCCTCAAATTACGCTATTAGTTGGTATTCCACATACTAACGTATAGCATAAAGTTTTTATTTGTATTCCAAACTAATTACTTTATGATTCCAAAAATCTTCTTTTTTTCAAAAAGCATAGATATATCATATACATCGTCTACATAATATTTTTGAAACATGTATATACCTATATCAAATTATTGTCTATTTCATTCTTTCTTCTAACTTGATAAGAAATTGAATATCTTGCAGGATAAGAAATATGAATACATCATCATTGAATTTCACGATAAGAAACTATTTTCTGCAACTCTTGATACAGTTCATAAATTAAATTACAACATATTCACAAATTGCCACGTTGTAGTATATTAACTAAAAAATAACTAATTAAACCATTCTTTGTGAAAATTGCTGATGCATTTGCTAGAACGATTAAGATATTTATAATGGTTATTACAACGTGAGCAGAACAAAACTAAATCACATAAAAATGTCCCTTGCACAAAATATATGTGTAGATAATGTATTAATTTATTTTATTTTCCTAAAAAATAGCTTTAGTGTAAGAAAAATAATGAAATATGCGGCTCATCTAAATATTCATACAAGCCCATGATCTAAACACGTAAAGTTACACCCTCGAAATCTCAATAATCCCACATCCAGAAACGAAATTTTTTTGTGTATATATAAGATCTTCTTGAGAATAACTATGCCAGAAACAAATCTCACACTAATTACTTTCAACACAGTCGGCATCCGTGGCAAGGTTTGTTGCAAAAGCAAGTCCTGCAGCCACTTGAGAAGGGTACACTGATAATTGTGTTTAACTCTTCTTCACATACCTAACCCCCAGACCCTTGTTCACAATTAGTTTACATTATCTCGTGATGATTGATTCACCTCCTGGAAACACTCAAAACACATCTTATATCTCAATGTGGTCTTTGAGGTTTTCTACCTGATCAGTGACTTCTGAATAGTAAATGTTATAGATTTTTTTTTGGAACGTTATAATTCTAAAAAAAATTAAAATGTCGAAATTCGGATTTAACATTGTTTTTATATTTTCATATATATGAAGATTTTCATATGGAGTTTTACTAAATGAATCTGGCCTCTATGCATTACATGTCATATAGTCTCTTTATATATCTACGTTCTCTGACTCCAATAAATGTCACAACATATTAGCCCCTGGAAACTTGTAGCAAAAAGAGGACTCAAATGACGACATTGAGATCGCAGGCATAATGATACACTACTCCAATGTTAAACTGCTCCACTATCTGTTTTTACTACTTATATTATAGAAGAAAATCCGCACTGGACGTGGAACGTTATGCTCACACACAACGCCATGAGCAACTTCCTTATTATCCATACATCCCAAATGTCTGCATCCACGAGCGGGAGAGCCCTTGCGTTCTTCTCACTATTTGTTTAAAAAATGTTTTGGTTCCTTTGTCCATGTTAATGATGCTCGCGTCGCGATATATGTATATCTTTCATTTCTCAACTCATTCTATGTATGCATGCTTCATCATTGCATTTTGTGTACACATTATTCATCATAGTCCCTGGTCAAACTTGCTCTCTACTCTATGTATGTATAATACAAATACTAACTGTCTGACAACAAGCATGGATGGACCGTGAAATGGTCAATATGTGTATTTTGGTTGGAATAAAAATAAACAGGAATTATGGAATTCCAAGAATATATCATCTTTTCAATTAGATAATATCCAGTATCTTGTTATGCCTTTCATCCCATACGTCCTAGACGGCAGCCAAAATCTCATTAAGTTGTTTATTCTCGCATAGACAGTGAAAATTAAATAAAAAATAAACGTAATTGAAATGTAAAGAAAACAAAATCAATTTTCTTTACGTCAATAACCCACGATTAATGTGTCTTGGAATTGGGATGAAAACGCGAGAAACGCAAGTACTTTATGATAAGGAACGAACTATACCAAAGAAAATGTTCGTATATAGCAAGTCGACATTACGATACCCTTTGACCCTGGTATTTCTGAATTTATCGAAATCCCGCGAGCTCGAAATATAAAACCGTCTCTCCCATCATTGTATACGTTGTATACATATAAGGAAAAAAAACTCTCTTTAAAATTTAATATTCCCATGGCACTTGAATAGTATATGCAATGGGTGCCAAATGTTTGAGTTTTTCGCCCTTAATTGTTTGTTTCCCAGTAAGATGAGTCGTTACGCAATTTATATACAACGATCTGATTACATTTGGGGAAAATTCAACAAGTTCGTAGAAAAACTGCTAAGCAAGTTGTTGATTAACTTTTTTATTAGTGTTACATATTGTAAATGGAAAGAGGTTTTGGAGCAAGGGGAACAAATATGAATAGAACACATTTTGTTTGAGAAGCATATAATTGACTGACTTAGTCAACCCGAGTCCCCAATCACGTGTGAGCAAATTGAACTGACTCTGAATTTCTTTCGCATTGAACCTTTAGCAAATTATTTGATATTCTTTCGCTCTATCTTTTATTTTACATATTTACTATGTGGTTTTTTGTGAAACATAAATTTTAATAAAGCACAAGAATATCTAAATCAAAAGGGGTCCACATAGCATTTTATTAAATTTTAAATCAATGGGATTTCCCCGAGACATCTAGTATGTAGATTATATCCTTTTAATAATATACTATTACATTATCCAGATTTTTTTTTAAATTGTAATTACACATCATGTCGAAAGAGATAGAATATTTTATCGTTCTTTCCTGCCCGACTAAGGAAATGCCTCTTCTATCATGTTTTCTTTTACGATCAATTACAGCAAATCAATCACCGCGGAGAGCAGTGTGAGAATGATGTATCTCAGTGTGAGCTCTCGTAAAAGTATCAACTTCGATTCTTCCGGACCGGACGTATGGTTGGATGGCTTTCAATAAAGGCATTAAAGACTACACCAAAAAAGGTGCACATTATATACAGGTGTATTGGTGTATGAATTTAGTGTTTTTATTATGAGGTGTTGGCTTGGGCCACAAGAAAATACGAGTAAGTTAATAATTGGAAAGAAAAGTATTGTGTATACGTACATGATTGATATAGCAATCGCCATTGCATCCAATGTCAAGATGTTCTGAATTAGTGCGATTCTGGAAGAAAAAAAACAAATGACTTTATTGCAGATAAACTGTATAAGATGGCTAAGATAGTGGGTAAGGTAAATTGAATGCAAAAAAATATTTTTTTGGCCAATATACATAGTCCATAAGCATTTTGTACCGAATAATCTTCCAGGGATTTTTCCAGTAATTGTACCACAACAAAGAGACAATGTCGTTCGATTCATACAACATATGAGTTTTCCATGAAATGAAGCAGAGAGCAGGAGGGCTACCGGAAGATTTAGTTTAGGGTCAATTGGCGCGCGAAAGGGTGAGCCCGCTTTGGACTGCGTGCTGGGTATCCACTTGCGAGGGGAAGTCAATTGTTACGGCTGTAAATAGCCCCAGCAACTCGTCTCTCACTTTAATTTTATTTTCATTTTATGGATGGAAATGGTCTTGAATGCTATATATGTAATGTATGTAGTATTCCATCAGTACACCACATAAGAATGAATTGCCTTTAACTCTTCAACTTGTCTAATCGCTAAGTTCTCAAAGTTCAGAGCAACGGTTCACAATGCATTAAAAAAACCTTATCAGTTTATTGACTCGTCTTTAAAATATTTTCCCTACATCATGGATATAACTAGTCGTTGATATAAAGTATAACATGTTATTGTTTGAATTCCCAGAGCAAAAGGCCATTTGGAAGAAAAAAACTCGGGAAAAGGCGATACCTACAATAAACGCCAGAAATGTTTAATAGCGCGTAACTTTAAAATAAATTTTATTCACGGATTAAATGGTTTTCATATTTAAGTTACAAAATTGCATTTTGTTTACACTGCAATTAGTTCAACAAACAATTAGCTGTAGAGATAGACAAGTTTAAAATGACAATTAAATAAAAATTTGATGAATTTTTCACAGAGAAGCATGAAAATTTACCGAGTACAAAATACGTTAGGTAAGCAATCGTCATTGCAGTTTAGTATATTGAATTCATATAATAGAATTGAACGTTGAAGTCGCGAAGGGTCAAGGTTAATAAATAAGTGACTTAACAAGTAATTCCAAAGATGCATGATTCTTCTGATAAAATTGCAGAAATTTAAGAGTGTCTGACCGCATTTCTGCAGATATAGCCAGTTTACAGGAATTCGCAAAAAACACACAAGCAATGAAAGTTGTCCAGTTGTTTAATAGCGTCAGGTGAAATCATGATAAAATGTCTTAACACGACGACAAATGAGAAAAAACCCGCTTTGAAAATTGTAGTACATATAGCATTAACAGATGTGCTGAATAACTAAAAAATAATTAAATAAATTAGTTCGTATTCCACATAATTGGCAATAAGTACTCACACTCACGTTGTGAGTTTATGCTGGAAAATAAAAGATTTTTGGAACGGTTTCGAACTTGACACTATGTTTCAGAGCTTTCACTTTACCTGTAAAATATTCGCAATGGTGATAAACTTTTTTCTTTAATAGGGAATAAAAAAAAAGTTCAGAAAAATCCTAATCCTAAAAAGAAGAAGATATTCAGTCATACCTATGTCATTTTTGATATATTTTCATTTGTTTTTGGTAGGAGCTGTGGTGCTGCCTCCGGGGGCGGGACGCCCGTGAGTTGTTTAAAAAATCGTTTAAAGAACAAAATTGCATGTTGACTTAGCTACAATATTATAATTTTGTTTTATATTTTTTATATCGCAGGGGAATCACCAGCAATGATGGCACCCCCTTTATAAGTTAAATAAATAACAAAGTTTTTAAATCTTAATTTTAGCTGTGATTCTTTCTTAAAATTAAGCCCAAAACTCAGGATAAACGTCCCTACATTAAAAAAAAAAACGTACCTATGCTCTACAAATTTATTCGACCGGCCTACCGGCCGGAATATAAGGCTATAGCGCTATAATGCGGTCAACAACAAAGTTAATGTTTATGGTGGAGTGGTGTATATAACATACTATGTGCAATAATAATTGTTATTCAATTGCTCTCATCACGGTTGTGATCCGGTTAAAAAAAAAATAGCGTATCGAAACAAAAATCGCACAAATAGATGGGGTCGTATACCACTCTTTTTCATAGATTGCATTTTACTCTTTTAAACTGCATTTTTATTTCACTAATTTTTATGCTTTTTTTTCTTTTTAGTCTAATACTTTTTTTTTAGTTGAAATAATAATTATTAAACTATTTTCACTATTTTATAAAATAAAATATTTTAAATATCTTGAATCTCCATAATTCTCAAATAATCGTTCATGACCAAAATCTCTATGTTACAAAAATGATTTTGTTTCCTATTTCCTGTCCCTAATTTTTAGAAATATTTTATTATTTATTTAAAATTTAAAATACCTATATCACTGTTCGATTTAGCTTTGGAATCCTAAAATGATCAAGTTTGAGCACAGTTGTATTTTCTAAAGATTACAATACTTGATGACAAAAGTATACTGTGCAAAAAAAGGTGCGATTCCAATAGTACTGTACAGAACTAGTAGGAGAGTGAGGGGGTATATGTACATATGTATATGAAGCATGCGGTTGATCAGTAATTACGATCCACGATGAAAATTACCGGATACATCCTTCCTGTTCTCATTGCCATGTATTTGTTGGCAGTCACTATTGCTGGTGATAGTGGTTGGGAGATTTAGATGGAACAGCGCACACATGGATGGCGCAAAAAAAGCAGTCAAGTGAAAACACGGTGAAACAGGTAGAAAGTTGGTGAAGTGTGATGAAATGCCATGATAGTAGGGACTTGATTCAGGAGTACAGGAGCGGAACTCCCCTCAGCAAGATCGAGTGTAGTTTATGGTTGCGTTATTGGTGTGTAGAAGTAAGTGGGTAAGGAGTTAATTGGGCGTAATTGAGTTGGAACAACAGGTACAAAATTCTTTTACTTTTCTTCCTCTTTCGTTTTTTTTTATACGTGCTTCCTGTGCCCAGAGGAATAGCCTGTGAGCTTTCCGGGAATTTTTTTTGACCGAAATAAAGGAATTGTCTTATTCTGTTTAGGGTAAAGTTCTGGAAGATAAGGAATTTTGCGACAATGAAGGTCATTCCAATGAAAATCCACTATGTTCAATCATTGATGTGAATGGGCAAACAAAGAGATTCAAATTTCTGGGGAGTAGAAAAGCAGCAGATGGTGAGGGAGTTGAACGAATTCTCGCGTGAATATATGTATAAATGTAAATAACACCACAAAAAGCATTCCACAGACAATACTCATAAATGGAGTAAACTCTTCAACTATGGGATGGCCTTTTTTGACGACATCGAATACATTGTTATTTATTCGCGCGGCGATTGCAAATTTTACACGCTCTCATCAGTGTCCTCCATCTGTCCACAGCATTCAGATTACTTAGTATTGGACCAATCTCCATAGATTTATGTAGATGTACGTACACCCAAAAGAGCATCACACATCTTATTGCGGATTCACGCAAATTCCATTACATCTGATCACCGGACAATTTTCTCGCTCTCGTGTATGAGGCTCAATTTGTGCTATTTCCGTATTAAATGCCATCCAGACAATATGGAAAGAGTATATCATCCATTGAACTATTAAATAATTAAAATTGTTCTGCCTTGTATAAACTCATAATCGCTGTTCTGAACAAACTTCCCAAATGCTCTTGATGATCATATGGTTCTAGCACATTTTTTCTTGGATGTTAAAAAAAAACCTCTGAGAAAAATTTCAGCTGTGATAAATTAAATTGAAATGTGACACACTCATTCAATTGAAAAAAAAAACAACGCTTAACGATTTCAAAAAAAAAATCAAAAGACCTGTAGAAAAAAAATCACTCGCTTAAGTCTCTAACTTGCCTTGGATGTTTCTTATTTACTGAATTTTTAAATTCTAAAATCTCGAACTTCATGCTATCAAAATTTAAAATTTTTAATTAATTAACGTAGTTTGTCAGTAAAATTAAGAAATAACATGTTAGAATCATTTACCATTTCCTTAATAACTTCTAATATAATTTAGCTGTGTTTCTTTCAGACACAGCTTTTGTGTACCGAGCAAAATCGAAAGTCGTCAGATCGGGCTCAAACTTGGGATGAGCACGAATTAGGGTCCCCACATTCCAAAAAACGTATGCGCCAAAAAAATTTTTTTTCCGGCCGTCCGTCCGGCCGGCCGGCCGTCCGTCCGTAGTATAACGCTAAATTGCAAGAGAACGGTGATAGATAGAGACTTGCGGTAAACGGCAAAGTTTAAAAGTCGACTGGAAGACGTCAGATTATAACGTCAAATTTTACCCCCCACCCCCGCGTCCGCCATTTTGAATAACCTCAAAATTTTGTTTTCGCTATATCTCAGCCCCTGTAATAGCTAAAAATCTGAAATTTTGATATGTTGTAGGGGCCATCAAGAGCTTTCCAACGATACCTCATTTTCGAAAATCGGTCAAGCCGTTTAGTCAATATGGCCGCCACAATTTTTCATCGAAAATCGACCATAACTCGAAAACGGCTTGACCGATTTTGATCAACCCGGGCTCAAATGAAAGATCTCAACAAACCCTACAACTCTCTGGAACATCCGAAGTTTCAAAAGTGACCGCTAGGGGGCCAAAAATCAAAAACAAAATTTTCGATTAGTTTTCGATGAATATCTCGAAAACGACGACATAAATTTTTTTCATTTTTTCATATGTTGTAGCTGACCATATTATCTAGCTTCATGCCAAAAATGAAGAAAATCTATGGATCCGTTCTCGAGATATAGCCTTCTAAAGTTAGCATGTCATATCTCGGGTTCTACAAGTCCGATCTTGATCAACTCAAGCGCAAATGAAAGGTTTCGAGAAACCTTACAAATGTCTAGAACATTGCAACTTCGAAAAATGTCCGCAAGAGGCGCTAAAATCGAAAACAAAGTTTTCGAAAATTTCGAACTCGAATTTTTCGAAAATGGCGACATAAATTTTTTTCATTTTTCGATATGTTATAGCTGACTTCAAGACCTTTCAAACAAAAAAAAATTTATGAAAATCTATGGATCCGTTCTCGAGATATAGCCTTCTAAAGATTTCTTAGGGTATGAATTTTCAACTTTTCCCGACTTTGCGCGTATTTAAATTAATTCGCGTTATAGTTTGCTCTCACAAAATTGGTACACTGAAAGAAACACAGCTCTTGTAAGCTTGGTCAGCTTACCAGTACATTTTTTTTTATAATTCATATTTCTTTATATAGTAGCTCAAATACACCCAATAGACAAAATCACGTATAAAATAATTTTTTTTTTGGAAAATTTATAGACTTCAATCCGTAGCCTTAAAATTCATATCTTATCATCCTCGACTTTTTACGCTGTCCCATGAAGTCAACTTATTTTATAATTAATAATTTCTATATCTCTGAATAACCTTTGGAGAAGGACTATCAAAGAGAGACGGCGAGCTTTTGGTGAGAGTTTTTTCTTCAGCAATTCAACCCATTATTGTCGGCTTAGTTGAAAAATGCGCTTATGTGCTTAATCACACTGTTAACATTTGCTTGGAACATTGCTTTTTTTCTAGACTTTTTTGTATGTCAAATCTGTATGAGAGTCAGTAAATATTTAAGGCGAGATCAAATGAAATACAAAACAAACTTCGGTTTAAAAGTCACAACCTTTTGACTCTCTTTTTTCTTTCAAGCACTTCTACTTTATACACATATTTTGTTGTGAAAAATAATCAATGCTAAAAGCTACTTTAGAAATAGGGATTTCTATTCGTTTTTCATCAGCTTTTCATGATGAAGATTTTTATAATGATCAAAAGTAATCATGCAAATGCACCATGCAAAAATGAATAAATAAAAAAAAAGCTATACATCAAAATATAGAAAATTGTGATTGACTCAAGAAAAGATATCTCAAGGCTACGCTGAGATTTCGCGCACATATAACGAGTAAAATAATTTTTACAAAACTAAATCTAATACAACATAATGCAAAAAAGACAAAAAAAATTAAAAGCAAATAAACAATTGTCCATTTCGTTAACATATATCTTAGAACATTTTTTTTAATAATTTTATTTATACTTAAAGATGCGCAGTAATTTCGGTGGATGAAAAATCAAGTAGATAACCCGTCCAATTTCAACGATGTTCGTTCAACTCCATAATCCATTGTAATGTGTTTATTTCTCGAATACCATTGAGAGTTAAACTGATACATTCAGTCAAGAATACTTTTTTATTCGTCCCACAAAGCATTTAATTGAATAAATTGATTACAAAGGGCAAACGTAAGAGCTTTTAATCTTAATCTGTGATTCGTTTATTTTTATTCGCTCCCAATACAACATAGCATGTAGTTGATGCTGTAGCGTACAAAATTTTTAAATAACATACGTTAATTTGTGATTTTTTTTGAAAAAAAAAAAGATCTTTACCTGTTCTGGACATTTGTGGATACATTGCTCCTGAATATGCTGCGGTAATATTGTTATGTTATCTTTGGTGGATGAAGATTTGTGGGTACTTGGTGAATGGGTGGCGAATACGGCAGGATATTTGATGGAAAGAAACACCGAAATAACAAAAATGGAGCTCAAGAGTGAAAAATATTCACCCCTTTTGATAACTATCATTTTTCCCGCACTTTATTCAACTTTTTCTGTGTTGCACCCAAGCACAAAACTTTTACAAGCAAATACACATAAATTTCGTAATAAATTCCATTCAAGCACCTGTTGTTCCAAAACTCGGCTAAAAGGTCTCACAAATTCGGTATAAAAAATAAATCAACACACAGGATTAGGGGGAAGGATTGAGAGTCATTTTGAGATCACAAATCTCACACTTGGGATCACACTCTCGTGAAGATATCCTTCATGAAAGGAAAAGCAAACACAACCACAAAAGTTTTCTTTAAATTAAAAAATCAAGATCATTATCACTATCTCACGTCTTTTTTTTTTTATTTTTCATAAAATTAGATTACAAAAAGCCTCTAACAATAAGTGTTTGCTCGATCTTGCAGAAGCTGTTTCTTCTGCGTTACCACAACGACGGTCGCACTCTAACTGACTCTCAGAGGCAGTTACAGAAGCGTCCGAGGCTCAGTGATCGTACACAGCTTCGAATAAGGGGTTTCCAGCATACGAATTTAATACATTTGAGCAATCGTGTATAGCCCGAATAAATTATATTCCCCCTACACGGTCAGACAACTAACCGTTGAGATCGCCGCTTGGCAAAATTAAAGAGAAAACTTCATTCATAAAAATATTACCCTGGGCGCTCTTCTAACACCAGCCGCATTCGCGGAACGATGATTTCATTGTGTTTGAAAAAAAAAATGCTTTTCCCATGATGAAAAAAATCTCAATGAATCTTATGCAGTTTCCTATTCTGAGCATTTTGTACAGGTAGTATACCTATATTCTTAATATTTTGATATTGGTTTTTGAATGATCATATCGGAAGGTGCACACATAATACGATTAGGTATTGATTTTTTAAAATATTATAATTGTGGTAATAAACCTCAATTTTTTGATTTTTTTAAAATTTTTTTTCGGTTGGTATTTTTTCTTCTAAGATTCCTGATGAGTGTCGACGAAAATAAAGCAAATATTTGTATACATTATTTGAAGTTGGATTTATAATTACATTTTAAGAATAAAATACCTTACATTGCTCTTTTTAAACACAATTGGTTTTCTATGGAAAAAAAACTACACATTTAGTGTCTAACAAATTCTTTTTTTTTCGTTTAGGAGCTGATAATTCTCAACAGCTTGTATTTACACGAAATGTGTATAAGTCGCATAAGTGCATTGTTGAAATTCTTCAATGAAGTTTTTTTTTTCATTTGAAACTCCTCCTTTGAATATTTTTCCAATTTTGAATAAGCAAAAATGACAAAAATTCTGATAAAAAAGGTCTCATGATAAATAAATTTCTAAACTACCAATTTTACGAAGTTATTTTAAAGGCGAACTGTTGCTGTTGTGTAGGTACCTAGATAGATTATAGGGTATTCAGTTCTAAATGAATTATGCTAAAAAATAAATAAAATAAGACCTTTGCCACAGATAAGAAATATTATTCAACATGTGTTTATTGATTTTTTTCTTTCAACTCCTTCCAAGGCATGTGCCTCGCCATTTATGCCATTGAGCTGAAGTAAAAACGAAAACACTAAATAGTTCAGGGTGACGAGGAATTAAATGACGCGGAATATATGGTGCCGGAGCGAGTCAAAAATTATTTCAATAAGACCCCTCACATTCTTATTAAAGGATATACATTCATAAAATAAAGAAATTTCGTGACCTACAACGTATTACAAGATATTAAACTAGATATTAGGTACGAAATTTCAGATTTTGTACAGTTTCTCATTTGAGATTAAGCTTAATTAAAGGTACCTAACGTTTAGGATTAAGTTTCAACATGCGAAGAATTAAAGAAAATAAATTGGGGGAATGAAGCACGGGAGTTGATCTGTTTGAAATTGATAAATGACCGCATTTCCACATTTAAAAATATATACATATAAAAATGCAAAGATAAATATTAAATAAAAATATAGCATGGATGGAACAGTATAAAGCGAAAGAACGGTAAGTAAAACTTACGGGCTGTGATTCTTTCTTTGTCAGTGAAATGTGAAATTGACGGAAAATTGAGGATGGGCAAATTTTGAGGAAGGCTTTCTCGCGCACCGAATCACAGCCAACGCGCAGATAATTTGTGAGAAGCCTTAATCGTGGGCGTTGGCTGTGATTCGGTACGCGAGAAAGCCTTCCTCAAAATTTGCCCATCCTCAATTTTCCGTCAATTTCACATTTCACTGACAAAGAAAGAATCACAGCCCGTAAGTTTTACTTACCGTTCTTTCGCTTTATACTGTTCCATCCATGCTATATTTTTATTTAATATTTATCTTTGCATTTTTATATGTATATATAATGTGTATATCTATGCATTTATATATATTTTACTTTACTTTTATATATGTATATATAAAACGCCCCGCTTCGCGGGGCGTTGGTTTTATGCAACTCAAGATATGACATGTTAACTTTAAAACGCGATATCTCCGGAACAGCTACATAGATTTTCTTCATTTTTGGCATGGAGCTAGATAATATAGTCAGCTATAACATATCAAAATTTGAAGCAATTCTATAAAGCGGTGCTCGAGATATTCATCGAAAACTCATCGAAAATTTTGTTTTCGATTTTAGCGCCACTTGCGGTCATTTTTTGAACTTGTAATGTTCCGAGCGGTTGTAGGGCTTCTTGAGATCTGTCATTTGAGCCCGAGCTGATCAAAATCGGTCAAGCCGTTCTCGAGTTATGGCCGATTTTCGATGAAAATTTGTGACGGCCATATTGGCTAAACGGCTTGACCGATTTTCAAAAATGAGGTATCGTTGGAAAGGTATTGATGGCCCCTACAACATATAAAAATTTCAGACCTCTACCTATTATAGGGGCTGAGATATAGCAAAAACAAATTTTGGCGGTTATTCAAAATGGCGGACGAAGGGGTGGGGGGGTGGATTTGACTTCATAATCGTATGTCTTCCACCCGATATATGAACTTTGCCGTTGACCGCAAGTCTTTATCTATTACCGTTCTCTTGTAATTTAACGAAAGGTTCCGGCCGGCCAGACGGCCGGAAGGCCGGACGGCCGGACGGACGGACCGATTTTTGGCGCATACGTTTTTTGGAATGTGGGGACCCTAATTCGTGGTCATCCCAAGTTTGAGCCCGATCTGACGACTTTGGATTTTTGAGTGTACACAGAAGCTGTGCTTCTTTTAAGAAAGAATCACAGCTAATAAAGTATGTTTAGGTATAGTACATAGACATAAATTATGTTTTATTGGTTTTATTCATTTGTATTTTCAACATAATTATACAGAAAAAAAATAAAAAAAAAACAAGAAAATCCATTTTAGTGATTTCAATACTAGGGATAGTTATTCGAGTAATTCGAGTAATTCAATTATTTTAGTAAGAAAATAAATGTACCTGTTTTAACATTGATACATTGGATTGGATACATTTCAAATGTCCCAAGGGAAATTATGTACGTTCGCCACGGATACGACGAGCCAGCTGGATGTCCCTGGGCATGATGGTTACACGATTTGCGTGTATAGCGCACAAGTTGGTATCTTCGAATAGGCCAACAAGATAGGACTCGGAAGCCTCCTGAAGAGTTGCAATGGCAGCCGACTGAAAGCCGACATTGACCTTCAAATTTTGAGCAACTTCCCGTACGAGACGTTGAAAGGGCAGCTTTGGGATCAGCAACTCAGTAGATTTCTGGTATCGACGAATCTCACGTAGGGCCACAACTCCAGGACGGTAGCGATGACGAACCTCATCTCGATATGAATAAGGAACACATTTGTGGTCAGGATGCTTAGAGGATGGCGACTTCTTATGCTGCTTCTTCACAGGCGTGAAGTTTTTGGTCGATTTACGAGCGGTCTGCTTTGTACGAACCATGTTGATGAACAATGACGCGTTATAACGTGTTTTGATTACACCGATGATGAATTACCACAGATTTGATGGAAATAATGTATTGCTTTCAGTGATAAGGTTCTAATTTCGGACTAATTTTGCAAAAGGCGCTTTGTTGAACTATTCTGAAAAATTTTTCCAACGGTTTAAAAAAAATATATTTCGTATTATTTTTTCTTACATTACGAGGGGTCTTCACTTAATGAATTAGTATTTGTGCAAAGGTCGAAATTTTCTAATTTTCCGACAAAAAACCCATTTTTGGTTCTTCTGAAATAGCTGGGGATGCTCCGGGGTCCATTAGGTATCTTCTGTAAAGTCTGTAAATAAATTGGGGCTCAATTTGCAGTATTCTTGTGGACTTTGCACCAATTTTTTCGGCTCGAATTTTGGCCGTTTTATTTTTTTTTAACTGGCGGCGGTTTATTCGCCTTCTAAGCACGATTAACCCGATGAATTTTCGCGGAAAATGCGAGAGAATTGCGAAAAACGATACATATACTTACGTGCGAGTGAGAGATTCGTACTGAAATGGCACAAAAAATATATCTGTCTTACTTCTTTTCAAACAACAGCGCCATAAATCGAAGTGGAAATTTTTGAAACGTTAAGAGTAGTATTTTGTCGCCTTAGCGAACATTGCGCCTCTCGTGGGAATTGTAGGAAAAATTATTATAAACAAACTTTTGTTTTGTATGTGACGAGAAAAAAAATTGTGAAAATGTTTGGATGTACTGCGGAATAACTACGTATTTCGCAAGAAATTGGCAACAGGCTGCAATGGAATTGCTTCGATGTATCCATAGCTAAATAATAGACATTCAGCTATGGCCAATTGGTGGCACTGAAATTCTGGCTGCACGACACGTCATATGATTTGCATGAGACGTGTTATAAGACATTCATAAGACATGAAGAAGAAGAAATATAAACCTGTCGTAAGATAATCATAATACGCGCTATACAACAGCGTCTTATGTTGTCATACATAGAATTTTTTTTCGGACGGAAGCAATGTAAATAATGTTATAATTAAAACTTTTATACCTTGTCAGGTATTTGTCTGATTTTGTCTTAAGACAAATATTATACTCTGTCATACGACATAGTGCGGAGAACTTCTGTCAAGTGCTCGCGCGCGCTCGTTTCAATCAGTCAAGTCAGTCAGTATAAAGTTGTCCATGGTCGGGGGTGGAGGTGTTGGCGAACGCAATGTGAAAGAATTGAGAGTGGAAAATTGGTAGCATCTATGTTTAAATATTAAATTGTAATAAGAAAGCGTACATATGTAAGGAAAATTGTTGAGCAAAACTATTACCGTGAAGCATTAAAAGTAAACAAGTGAATGTATGAAATTGCTAACCAGCAATTTGTGGGAGCGTAGGACTGTGTGGCCCCAACATACCCTGGAAAATTTTGGGTGCAGTCCCGTGAGGCGAAGATAGGCCAAGGAGGACTTTTTTCGCAATATATTAATCGTTCTTATTGGGCACATTGTGAATGCGGTAAGCAATTTAACTCTGTGTGAAAGAGTTTGCAAATTACATATAAATATTGGTGTGTGTGTTTTTATCGATTTTTTCGCGGTGAATAAATTTTGTGTGCAAAATGCAGCCGACACCGTTGAGCAGCACGACTTTCGCTTCGGCTTGAGAAGAAGGGGTTGAGGATACATATTTTACTCCTTTACAACAATATTACATACTTACTAAATTTTCTAATCATAGGTAGAGATATGTATATCTATTCGATTGTTAAAGAATGTAACGTCACATTGTAATAGAAGTAATTACTTTAATTGAACTATTTAGTATCCCTTTTAGTAGATCTATCTACCCGTTACCCCCTGACCCTAAGTCAATAGAAAGATGTCCAATTTTCGAACAAAATTTTTTTTTTTTAGTATTCTATACAATATGCTTTGTTCTTTGAATTAGTAGGTATATGTTGAGTGGTTTAGACTTATTATGCCGCTCCCCTTTATATCCCCAAAGAATTGTCCACAAATTTCATTTTTGGCACCTTTAACCCTTTCTCAACAAACGTGAAACAAAATTTTACTTATTGTTTTTCCAACTTAAAAATGCGTTAAATTTACGTAAATTATGCCAAAGGAAACGTTCTGCCTGAGAAATATTTTCTGAGAACTTCCATAGAATGAATATCGCGATTAAAGGAGCGCGTGTTTCAATGTTTCACTTGGACGCGAAAGGGTTAATTTTGTAATAATCAGCTTAATATACATAACATACATAGGGGAGACCGGGGTAAAAAAAGTCAATTTGCATAAATCCTTATCTGCAGGATTCCCCAAGGACAAGAAAATTTCCTCAATAGGTCATTCTTATAGGAAATTTCCTTGCCTACAACTTTGTCTCAGACCATTTTTCTCTATCTCCACGGGAAATATGAGTTTTCGAGCTTTTCCTGAACCCTTCCGCTTCTGATTTTTTTTAAACGCGGCGGGTAAATAAACCAGTTGGCTAAATAAAGTCGGTCGAATTTTCCGACATTTCCAATGATTTCCCACCTGAGAGATTGACAGTAGTTGATAGCTAAACTTCTCACCTTTTGATCCGCGACAAGGAATTTCACTTTTATACGCACTAAAACAGAGAATTTTGCGATTTTCTCAAACACGCCATTTTGCAACAAATGAATAGAAAATATGTCAAAAATTTCGAACTCCCGTATGATTTACATGGGTTGACCCGATCTACCCCAAGGGGTATGTTTTGATTCAAATAATTGTTCAGAAAAATCATTAAAAGTTAATGAAAAATACACCTTGGCAACGTTTTCTGTAGTAACCCAGCTAGTGAGAAAAATTATCAGATTGGAAAATTGCTGAAGAAAAACTTCGGAAAACGCGTTTATCTCAATACGCAAAAGTTTGGGAAATGGGCCAAAAATCTATTTTCATTTTTAACTCCTAAAGTACTGATCGGATAACCTCCAAATTACTGTCAAAAATTGTAGGTGTATAAGGCTTTCCACCCTATTTTTTCCGATTTTTCCGATTTATAACTTCGGAGAAATTGGCATTTGAAAATTCGAAAATGACTTATTTTACCCCGGTCTCCCCTATACTCATATAATATAATTCAAAAGAGGCTGAAAATCCTTTTTCGAAAAATCTTTCAAACTAAACTGAAATACATAGAAAATATAATTTACATAACTGAACCAACAATATGTAGTTCATTATAACTGAGAAGTGTATAGGGGAACCTGGGGTAATTCGGTGAATTTTTGGGAAATAATTTTTCATGAGTTCCGTGGAAATATTTGAGATTTCCCATGACAACGATCTTATAGAAAATTTTCCGAGCTACAACTTTGTCTCAGACGATTTTTCTCTATCTCAACGGGAAAATGCTTTTTCATGCCATTTTCCAAACCCTTCCACATTTGCCTGTTCCAAAAATCCTGGGGTAAAATGGTGAATGATTTTCAAATGCGTTTTTCTTTGAAAATCCATGTCTGAGAGGTTATTGATTTGCTTTGGGATAAACTTACCGGTTTCGATTGAGAGATTTCACTTCGTATCGTAATGATTATTCACTTTTTAGTTCTATAAAATTGATAAAACACAAATTTTGTGGAAAAGCACCTCCATTTGTTTGTTTTCTACAACTTCCCGTCAGATCTGTGTGCAACAAAAACCCAGCGGACAAGGAATTTCATACTCGTAGCTACTTTGGTAGCAAAATCAATATAATAATTTATTTAACAAGGAGAAATTTTCTAAGAAAAATTACGAAAAAAACATTATTTCGAGTTAATTAATTGTTTATATTACCTAATCTACCTAATACATATTATCTGTGAAGAATTGAATGGAATAAAAACATTGATTTTGAAGGGCGAAAATGTTGGGCGATTATTCAATTACGCGTCAACAGTAAAATAGATTGTAGAAAGAGAAAACACTATATGAGTGGAAGGAGGCAAATTTTTCACCATTTTACCCCAAAAAGTATTCACCGTCTTGCCCCAAGTGCTACAATTTAGTGAAAACTTTATAATAGAAAACTCGGAAAATTTCTGGGAAAAATCAGAATAGGTTTGTGTTCAGCAATAATTGCTTTATTGAAAAAATGCATTTTCATAATTTATTACACAGAATAAGATGGTAAGAATTGAAATATGGTAAGGTGGTAAAAGTAACTTTAGACATCGGAAAATTATTTTCCTCAATAAAATCCAAAGTATTTGTCCTACATGACTAAAATTTTCTGGGATTATGAAGAGATGTAAGAAGCACCTGTTAACTGAATGAGAATGATTAGGACAATGTATTTCATGAGATATTGAATTTAATTTTTTTCCCGATTCACCATTTTACCCCAGTTACCCCTATAGCCCACATGGATTACAACATGCATTGCCTACGATTTTACGTGTTAAAATCGAAAAATGAATTTATTTTACTACAATCGAATAGTATCAAATTTTAAACTTTTCATAGATAAATTTTAAAATATTTAGAAGAAAACATTTAAAAAAAATGTATTATTTCGTAAACGTAATAATCTATTTTTCATCACTCTGTATGACTATATGAAGCAAAAAAATCTCTCAACCGGATATGTGTCGTGATAACATTATTAGCATCTTATAACTACATGACTTACATACAATATATAGTGCGCTGTCTGTTTTATTAAATATGATACATATTTTGTAATTATTTGCAATTTTTCCTGATGTTGTGTGATAGGGAAAGAAAATTGGTGGGAATTCTCGTGTTTGCTCACCTCCAGCTCCATACACGAATTTTAGACATTATTGGTTCTTATTTGAAAAGATCATAGTTGATGTGCAGCATCTGGATCTCAAATCTTTCAGACCAGTCTTATACGTCGTATCGAATTGATTTTTCTCATCTGTTTTGAAACTCAACATCCTTTAGTAAAGCTATAATTCTAGGGTACCTACTTATATACATTTTTCTTTTGCTTTGGTACAAAACTCTGTTTGATGTTTTAATTTGGTAATTTCATTCCTCGCTATTGTATGAATGGGAGCATTAAAAAAGAGCGTATAATACCGGACCTCTCACAGTCTAAAAAGAATCAATATCTGAGAATATTGTTTGTCTTCCAATTCATAAACTTATTAGTTAGATATTGTCTGTAGTTGAGTTTGTGTATGCATCATTTGTGTGGAGGCGTTTTGTTGAAGAAAAACCCACGAAATTTGTTGACTTCAAGATGTGTGTATTACGAAAAAAATAATAAAACCAAAAAATTTACACATTGATGAAAATCTTGCTATATAAAATTTGTCCCTGAAGTCGCCTCCAATAAGAGCAAATACTGTAGATTCAATTTATCCAAATTGAAATAAAAATTCAGAAAATCATAGAATATCGCTACATGCAGATGAGTTAAAATACCTTGTATGTAATAGGTAGGTACAGTTATCTTATTCATACACAGGTACCGCCTATTATTTTTTATACAGCTGACATGTCATGAAAACTCAGAAGTTGGTGATAAAAGTACACACAGTTGAAGTTTAATATGACAAAATCAATACAGTAAATTACTCAATGTGCGATTATAAACATATACGATAAACGAATGCGATTGGAAAAGTGAAACAGAAAAATAATGATCTGGGGGATCAATGGGTATGTGGAGCTTATTGGTAAAATGTGAGGAAAGGGGCAAGTAATTTGTTAATGGAAAAAATTAATCATGAACTTTTTTTGTGAAAAGAAAATGTCAAATAAAAATTAATAAATTAATATATGGTATATACATATGATTTTCCTAATAATATATTTTCAAACTAAAAGAAATACTAGCCAATATGCAGTTTATAACACAAACTCGTAACCAATGGATAAATTATATTTCATAAGTATTATCACAGTACCTACAGTTTTTATAAAAAAATAATATAATAAATGATTTTATATTATTTATTTATTTATTCCAGATTGGTCGAGGTGGTGAACAAAACATCATGTCTGATCTTAAGCGTATTATAATTAAATTTGGATCGTGGGACGTGTTAAAACATCACGTATAAAATTGTCTACTCCATTGTCGATAGAGCACCTCACAGGATGCTACTGCTAAGCGCTCTAACACTTGGACTGGTAGAGTCCACGGGTCAGAATGTAGCCAGTGGAATTGGGCGGGAGAATGTTTTGGCAGATTCGAGTGGAAGTTCTGAAGAGAACATGAATATGGAGAACTATACATTTCGGCTCGATCCATCACCCGTCGAGTGGACCATTGGAATGGATTTCACAACAGCATGCCCAACATTGCGTACGCCACATCATCTGTACTATCAGCTCGGCAACGCAATAATGGCAGTAGCTTTCCTTGCGCCGGGAAACCCTTATGGTCAACTTTGGCTACGAAGTGTCCTTGTGATTGGATGTGTTCTCATGGCAATGTGGGGATGGCTCGTAGAGTGTACAGTGGATGCCTTTGTATGGGCCATAGTGTTCCTTGTGATTAATTTTATACATGTGATTGTGCTCTTGTTTCGTCTGCGTCCCGTCAAATTTGAAAAGGAAATTGAATCGGTGAGTCTCATGTAGAAAGGATTCTATATCAATTCCTATATCTACACGAAGTTAAAATTCAAAAGAAAATTGTTTTTCTTTCTTTAGCTCTAATAATCTTATAATGTATTTTTTTAAATACTAATAGTGCATGAATAGCATTAGGGCTAAACATCACGTGTTATATTACCACTAAATCGCAATTACTGATATGAATCACACATTCAATAAAATTTATTCAAGCGACACATAGCTGCTGGTTATATCATGTTTTCTCCACTTTTTCTACATATCTCTCACCCACCTCTCTTTCCATTCTGTGAATTTAAGTCCTAAGTTTCTTCCAAAAACAAACTTGGCTTATATCTGTATTTTTTTTCAATTAAGTCACCAATCATTCTCAAACATGGAGTATATAGGTATTATTTGTGATCCAAACTTAGTAAATGATTTCAAAATGATATCTTGATTAAAAATATTCACATATAACCTATATAGTAGAATTTAATAAAACAAGACCATAATATTAATCGTGTATACAATAAACTATAGTAAATTACATGGAAATAAAATGTACATTACCCTGATATTTGATTATATTAATTTGTCACACGCAACCATGAATAAACATGGTGTTTCAATTAGCTAAACTATAAATAGGATAAAGGGTATCAATTGAGTTTATTTTTGGTGAGCAACAAGTCAGGATAAACTAAACCTTTAACTTTTCGTATAGAATTATAATTCATACGTGTGTTTTACATATTTTCTAAATCAGCTACGCTACAGAGTTCTGTATATGTAATACTTTCTTTCATTCTTTTAGTATTGCGGGTATTGCGTGCCACTTTGTCCTAAAATTTGAATTAATGGCTTGTTTGTAACATTAAAGTTACACAATATACAATCTTCCTTGTCGTTTTTAATTACATAAAACGATTAATATTCTTATGGAATAAATCTGTCATCATAAGTAATATCATAAAGAACTGTATAAGATGTAATTTCTTCTCAAAAAAAATTATCTTACACAGAAATTTTTAATATTAATATTTACAAAATACAGAATGACTACATTTTTACTGAATCCAAAAAAAAATTATTTAAATTTTAATAAAAGGTTCTCTATAATTTCATAATGATTGATAAACTTTTTTCTTCCTGTTTTTTTAAGGTATATGCAGCACTTTTTCAACCTCTTAGAGTGTCCCGTCATCAATTCAAAAAAGTTCTGAACTGTATGAAACTGGTACGATCACTCAAATACCAAGAAGTCTATGCACAAGAAAAAGTCACCAAAGTAGACAGTCTATCCCTAGTGCTGTCAGGAAAGTGAGTTTTGCATTATTGTTGTTATTCTACATTTTTATTGAAGGACTAAATCATTTTATGGGGAATTTTTTATGCATTTCTATGTCTTTAAGTTATATCTTTCTGTTTATTTGGAAATATTCAAGGAAATATTACACAGATAATGCCTTTTATAAGCCTTTATTTTACATTATTTTTAGACTAGTCGTATCGCAAAATCAAAGAGCACTACACATAGTGTTTCCACATCAGTTTCTAGACTCTCCAGAGTGGTTTGGGGTCTCTACGGATGATTTTTTTCAAGTACGATCATAAATTTCTTACTAAGGATTTATTCATACATGATATTCTAAAATATTGTTTTCTTTTTCATTAATGATCAGGTTTCAATAATGGCTATGGAGGAGTCTCGGGTTCTAATCTGGCATCGAGATAAGCTGAAATTGTCAATAATGGCCGAACCATTTCTCCAAGCAGTCTTTGATCACATACTCGGCCGGGATGTTGTGAAGAAGCTCATGCAGGTGACCCAGGTCTATCGTAATATAATGATTTTTACTTTCATGAGCAAGAAGTTGACGCAAAATGTTTTATTTTCTTGCAGGTGAGCGAAACTATGGCAGCGAGCAATGGATTCATATCTTCTGGATATGATGATGTTGAGGATAAGCCCATGTTACTTATGAAGAAGACAAGTGATGGGCACGGTATAACGGCATTAATCAATCGTCAACTTCAAGGTGAGTGAGAAGATGCCCTCACGTGACACTATTTAGTTCATCATGTCTACTTTGTGAAAGAATATTCAGCAGTCCTGCGCCTCAGTCCAATAACATAATGAGCTATGAGGTGTGAACCAAATTCGAAAAAAAAAACAAAACAGAATAAACGAATAAAGCCAAAAAGCATGTTAGAGCATTAGTGCCTGATGTATTCCATATTGTGGATGTTTTGCAAATTGATTTACTTTTCTTACACCACTTTCAGAAATCCATGATATTGTGATCACTGTAATATGATGTACATACGAGTAAAATTAGCTTTTATGTGTCCGCTTTTTTGTATTTATACATGTTCATTTTCTTTTTAATTTTGATTTTTAGAATCTTAAAGCTTTTGAGGAATGCATTCATCACTCACTCATTTATCGAAGAAGTTTCCTCGTTTATTTTCTCATTAAACTTTTAGTTTTTGTCTTTATTTAATTTTAAAATTCACAAAAATATTGTCAAGTTCTGTGAAGGATATTTCATAACGTAAAAAGCCTCTAAAGCTTACATTAATTGGTTCATAGTTAATGAATCATTCACCGTTTAAGTATCAACTGAGATGACTAACTAAATATCGTAATTTTTAACGATTATTAAAATGATATCAATAATTGAACTCTTCAATGGAAGAAGGGAAGGGGGTCAGGGGCGCAATGAATAGAGCACAATGTATGGAAATTTGAAAAAAAAAATACATTCTATTTGTATTTTTCATGTTCGATGGCATATTTTTTTTCATTCTTTTTTTTGTTTGTGCTATTCCATTATTCTTATTAAATGTTCATATTGTCTTCCTTTTTTTCTCTCTTTTTATTTTAGAGGAGCATGTACCTTTGCTCGGAAGTTCCTATCGAGCGTTCCTGCCATCAATGGTTGCATCTGCTGATCTTAAAACGTCTACTTGCTGAGCATCTTTGTTCTCTTTCTATGTAGATATTTTAATTTATGTTTTGCTCTTTTATGTTTAGTTTATGTACAGCTTCTTTTTTTTTAAAACTTAAAATCCATTTCTCAAAGGCTATAGCTTGGTAAAATCAGTAATATGTATACCCATTCCATTTAATACTCTACCTACAACTACCTAAAAAAATATTCTTACATTTTTTTTGTATTTAGTAAATTGTTTTAGGCGATTGTAATCCATATGTTTATGTTTAAAATTCGCTGTCAACATTTTAACACGGCATCTATTTATATTCTTCTTAAACACAAAAAAAACAACTAAATCAATTTGATAAATAAATAAAGTTTAGAAATCAATATTTTCAATCCTGATATATTTTCTATGAAAATCCAGTCAATATAATATGCAATTTACTTTGAAAAATATTCTCACATAAACAAAATTAGATTTGAAGAGGTACTAGATGCCGACGGAAATGGGTGAAATGTATCTTGATTCCACCATATACGTTTGTCCAAACTCCAAAGTGTGAAATATCTTTCACTGCGACGGCATGAGCTTACAATTATCTTTTTTTCCTTAGTTATAACTCTATTGCCTCTTATCGAAAAATTAAGCTTTTACAATCATTCTTATAAAATAAACCATAAAAATTTAAATAATGCTAAACACTGAATATTAATGAAATCACCTGTGACTTTGATAATAAAATGCATTGTATGAAAATACGTTAAGTAATTTGTGCCATGTTGTTGCTTTTTGAAATTTGTAATAGGAAAATTTTCTTTTGCCTAGCTCTGCCTAGGATATCTAAGTATTATTATTGCGGTAAGTTCCAAAAGACCCTTTTCTGTTTCTTTTGCTATTAGTATCCTACAAACCTACATATATGTACAAAGATCTTAAAGCATTTCCTGCGCTAAGCTTACAATATAAACCGTGCCCTCTCGCATCCTACGAATAAAGTTTTATAATACCTCCTAGTTGATTAGGGTTTTAGCTCCAGGATTTTTCAAAATTGTAAATCAATTGTATAAAAATTAGATTTTTTTTACTTACTGACCTTCCTATTTATTTGTTTATTTGTCTGAAATTAGATACTTCTATTAGTTACATTATAACAAAAAGTAATTAATGATAGTTTATTAAAAATTGAAACGGTATTTCTTGGCTTTTTATATACACCTCAAATAAAGAAGCAGACTGATAAACAAGCTGACTAATTCGAATGCCAAAAGTTGAATTTTGATATTTTTCAGTTTAATATTAAAGAGTGTTATGCCGATATTATCCCAATCTGGTTACATGAAGAGTAAGGGCAATCAGTCAACATTTTCAATGTGGTCGGTTAAGTCGATTAGAGTTTTCAACAGATCAATAAATGTGACATTTAAGAAATTTATTTAGGGGAGGGCGGGGCTAATAAAGTCACTTAAGGGTTTAGAAAAAGTCTAAAATATCATATTTCCTAGCTAGATAGAACAAAATGATCTGAGAAAGAGTTGTAGGGCAGTAAATTTCCTAAAGAAATGAGCTAAACATTTCGCTTTATCCATTTGGGAAATATGATATTTTGAGCTTTTTCTAAACCCTTAAGTGACTTTTTTAACCCCGCTCTCCCCTATCATTTAATGAATCCTTAAATCGTATTGCAATTTTTTTATGGAAACCCAGAAATTATTGTTACACAAATAGATAGTAAAAAACAAATTAATTTTAGTTCTTGTTTTTACTTTTTTTTTGAAAATAAAAGTGCATGCATTTGAGTTTTTATGTGCATAAGGAACAGCATAAGGCTGTAAATAAACAACTAAGGACAGAATTAGGGAACTCTTAAATGCACTCTTAAATTATATAGTCAATTACAGCGATAATAAAACCATTTAATTTTTGTTTATTTTTTCAGTTGGCGATCCAAATGCTTGGCGCTTGGGCAGGATCGAGGAGACTGACCATGAAACGGCTGTTTAGGAGACATAAATAAGAATTTGTTGAGATTTTGCAGCTGCGATGAGAGATTAGGACAATATTTTTATTCTCAAAACTTGCGCAGAAAAAATTGGTTAAGCTAATTTTTTTTTACACATAATCGTATCAAGTTTGAAGTGTGTGATGAATAATAAGTGGTTTAAGTAAGGAAGGAGAAAAGTTCACAGAAAAAAATATATGTGCTAAAATTGAGAAAAAAAAGTTAAATTTGATGCTTTTTGAAATTAAATTTGTAATGCTATAATTATAACATTGTCTAGAATTACTATTTCTAACGTACGATGATCTCAGTCCGATATGTATCATACTTATTTTGAATCAAACGTTTTGAGCACCATCATCATAAAACACAAATTTATATACAGGAGTACGTTATCTTCCCTGTTAGGTAAAAGATCATTGATTTGTTGCCTTATGCTAAACCAGTAAAATGGCTCATAGAACACCAAAGCAACATTGAATATCAGAGATTTTTTTTACTATATAATAAGAAATATTCTTTCCAATTCAAAGCGATTTGAGTTTTGTAATAGATTTTATGTGATTGGTTTAAAGAATGAAGAAGTGTTTTGAACAGTGAACTTTGAACCATTGTAAAATGTAAATTGTAGGTATTTCCAGAGAAAAAAATCAGAAAATTAAAGAAACGCAAACTTAATCGTTACGCCCATTTTACTTCTGTGTATTTTTTTTGTAGTGGATTTGCAGATCGATCTGAAATTTTTACACAATCTTCACAGGTAACTAAAGAACTTATTTTCAAAATAATTACCCATCACCTATCCAAAATATAGCTCAGTTATCGATGACCTACTACTAAATGGCGTACGAAAGGTTAAAGGAATATATATAGAATATATTTTAATTATCACAAGGTACAACAAATTATTATCAGCGGAGTTTTAATCCATTAAATACTGCAATATGGAATTAATTATATATAGTGTCAAATATTACTTAAGATGCTATTTTTAATTATTAGGCGTTCAAAATAATTCTAAAAAAAAGCAATTCAAAGATCAAAGTTTGTTGAATTATATATTTATGAAATTCTCCCAGAATGTGAAAAAAATCGTGTGATTTGTATAATTCGAATGTAATATGTATTATAAATAACTACCTACGTTTGTTTTTACATAATCTGACAACTTTAGGAGAGAGAGAGATACTCATAAAATTGTCGAAAATCATAAAACCGCCTTTTATAATTAAAAAAAAAAATAAATTAAAAAAAAACATGATGTAATATTTTTGTAAATTAGAGCATCTGGCGTAAAGTTTAGAAGGCAAAAACTCCTTTTTTGCCTTCTAATATTTTTGGTTTCCCTGTCTGAACAAACTTGATAGACCATTTTTTTGGCTGTGTTTCCTTCAGTCTTAACCAGTTTAAGGATCAGAATATCCGGTAAACGTTAAATTGTATGAAAATGGTAAGACGACTAAATTACGACTGGAGAAAATTTACCTTTTAAACATTTTATTAAAATAATAGGCCTTTCACTTTAAAAATAATTTGACATAGTTGTGCATTAAACTGCACACGCTAAAAAATATAATAAATCAAATAAGATTGAACAGTTCATTAAGTTTGAAGGCTCACTTAACTTTTAAATAAAATCTCTAACTTCTCGATCTTATTTTACGGCCAAGTAATCGGTTTTTTCTTTGAGCTACGTGACGGTGATCCTTCTGGAGAGCATTTTCGTTTTGCTGATGTCAACGTAATACTGGTAAGTTCAGACGTGGATTCTAATCCTTTAACTTTGTAGGGCGTGACCTTAGGTTGTGAATTTTCTTCGGGGAACATAATCCGGGTGTGTTTTCTTTTCAGCTTTCCTGTGGTGTTTTCTGAACATTCCTGATCTATACTGCAATTATTTTTCTCTATACTCTCCCTGTTCCTCATTCTACGGCAAGGTTGTGGCAAAATGAAGCTTTTGTAAAGTTTTACCAATTGTTCTCGTTCCATTTTTGATATATTAGGGATATTCAGCTGCCTCTGAAAATCAAAACAAAATAATATAGCTAAATGCACCAGTCTGATATGAACAGTGCATACCTCCTTAAGTATATTCACAATTTGTTCATTTGTAAGTAAATTAGGGTGCAGTAGATCCATTTTGCAGTTCTACCTCACACTTTTTACTTTTGAAATTATTTCTCATATCAAATATAATCCTTTTATCAGCTCAATTTCTGATTATTTAGCCCTGGAGTTCCTATCAAATCTTCAATCAGCAGTTAACCTATCTTAACATATTATATCAAATACGTGAATGGATGATGCAGTTGACGAAATAGTACTAACGATACATTGACAATCATTATCACTTTTATTCTCTAACAAATATTGGGTCATCTCGAAATGGATGTCGCAACCAAGTAAAAAATTTCCGTTTGACATTTGCTTGGTTAATGGGTAACCCAATAAAAATTTCTCCGTGTTGAAGATTGCGTTGAAATTCGATTTATTAGTTCAAATAAGATGTAAAAAGTTTAGATTTAAATAATTAAAAATTAGTTGGTAGTACCGTAGTACCCAAACTACTTTTTATTAAGTGTTTTTTTTATAATAATAAATACGCGATTGAGCATTTTTTTAAAAGTAGTATATTATATTTTTATCAATTTTTTTTTAAATTACATAACGCCTTCACAAAAAAAACTAAAAAATATTTTTTTAAATTATTTTGAAAAGAATATTATTTAAAAAAAAATTTTTTTTGATAAATATTTTAAATTTTTTTAATTTTCATTTTTTTGTAATTTCAAAAGAAATATATTTTTTTTATTTATTTCTAAAAAATTATTATTTTTTTAAATTAAAAATTTTTGTTAAATTTTTTTTTGTAATCATTCAGAAATTATTTTAAAAAAAAATTTTTGATTTAATTTTTTATTAAAAAAATGTTTTTTGAATTAAAAAAATATTATTAAAAATTATTTAAAAAAAAAATTATTTTATAGTTCTTTTTTAAATAATTTTCAATTTTTTTTATTTGAAATTTTTTTTAATTATTTAAAAATTTTTTTAAGTGCGTAGCGCCTTTGCAGAAAAAAAATAACTTTTTAATAAATATATTTTTTTATAAAAATAAGGTACGCGCTTGAGGATATTTTTCTCATGAAAAATCTTTGCAAAAGAGTAGTTTTTAGAGTTTTTATTATTTTTAATAATAAAAAAATAACGATTTCTAGTGCGTGGCTCCTTTACAAAAGAAAACTGAACTATTTTTTAATAATATATTTTTTTTAATAAATCTTTTCAAGCGTGTATGTAGCATCTTTATAAAAATGAAACTACTTTTTTTATTAATATTTTTTTTACGAAAATGGCGGCTTTTGTTTCATGAAAACTTTTCTTGACATTTTTCGACCTCAAGAAATGGTTTAAATGGTTTTAAATATTGCAGAAAGTTGTAGAATTTTGCAAAACCTTCAATTTGATACCAATTTAAGCAAAATCGAACGAGAAGAACAGAAGATATGGCTTTTAGAACTTTTCAAATTCAAGAATTTTTCAAATGGTTGACTATTGTTGATTTATGCCTTATTTGAAGTAATTTTGGAGTATGTCCTTGGACTTACTTTCCTCACGTCTTTAAGTCACTATCATACCAATTGCTGAATATACGTATTAAATAAATAAGTTCTCACAACAAAAAATTATTATATATTCTAAACGGCGACATAGATTTTTTTTCATTTTTAGCATAGTGGAAAATATTAAGTCAAGCTACAACATATGTTTCATTTTAGCGCCTCTTGCGGTCATTTCTCGAAGTTGCAATGTTCTAGACATTTGTAGAGTTTCACGAAACCTTTCATTTGCGCTTGAGTTGATCAAAATCGGACTTGTAGAACCCGAGATATGACATGTCAAAGTTGGAGCTCAATATTTTCAAAATGGCGACATAAATTTTTTAAATTATTTTTTATAAATAGATGTTATAGTAGGCTATAATACATCAAAAAATGAAGCAAATCGATAATGGCGTTTTCGAGATATTCATCGAAAACTCATCGAAAATTTTCTTTTTGATTTTTGGGCCCCTAGCGGTCACTTTTGAAACTTCGGATGTTTTAGAGAGTTGTAGGGTTTGTTGAGATCTTTCATTTGAGCCCGGGTTGATCGAAATCGGTTAAGTCGTTTTCGAGTTATGGTCGATTTTCGATGAAAAATTGTGGCGGCCATATTGACTAAACGACTTGACCGATTTTCGAAAATGAAGTATCGTTGCAAAGGTATTGATGGCCCCTATAACATATCAAAATTTCAGATTTTTAGCTATTACAGGGGCTGAGATGTAGCGAAAACAAAATTTTGAGGTTATTCAAAATGGCGGACGGAGCGCAGTTTTTGAATAAATTATTTAAAAATTGTAATTTATGACCTTTGTTAACAAGAATTGGGGTAAACTATCGGCCATCTTTGAATTGCTTAGAGAATTTTAACTAAGATTGGTCCAAGAAACCCAAGAAATCAAATTGATATCTCTCAATGTTTAGCGTCAAAGTATTATTATATACATATAGTCGGCCATTTTGCTTTAATGTTGTCAGATCGATTTTTTTGTATTAATTAAAAGTTAGGTTGATAGAACATATTCAAGTTTCATAATTATATCTTTTGCAGAACCCGATATACATATGTATAGGTATAAAAAATAAATAATAGTTTGGGTATTCAAGATGGCGGCCATAAATATGTAGTGGGAGGACGTAATTCATACTATATTCTGAAAGCTATGATTCTAAGATCTAAGGTGTAGTTCTTAAAAGGACGCATGTGTTTATATACCATCATTTGTTCACAAAGAATTTTGAAAATCCTGTCTAAAGTAGCCCAAATTAACTTAAACTAGTTTCCGATGACGTATCACAGCTTAACTTAAGGCTGTATAAATTAATTTTTAGGTTTAATTAAATTAAAAAATAAATTTAAAAAAAATTTATCTTATTGGACATGTTGAGGAATTATCCAATGACGAAAAGTGGAAAAGGTATGGATTATCCTACGACATGTCGTCACAAACTCTTTTTGCAGAAATTAATTTTTACTCGGTTGCGACATCCATTTAGAGATGACCCAATAGTTAAAGTTAAAGTAAAACTTGAACGTTTTATTCGTGGTCCGCTTGCATTACATACTTGATATGTCAGTGCTAGTCAACATCGATATGTCATCATCCATAGCCAAGCAAACCAAGTCGTAGAGTTTGCGGTGTTGATGTATCGTTTCACCAGATTTTTCACTAAAATTACATTTTTGAGGGAATATTAATATATGAGAAAATTCTATTAAAATGTTCAAGAAGTGAGTTATATTACTTTTAATTTATCTAATAATTAATTTCTCATTGTACATTATATTTAAGATTTTAACCTCATTTTTTGTATGTTATTTTTTATCCTTAGATTTGATGAAAAAGAAAGTGTTTCTGGAACTCTGCAGCTCAAATCATCTGTGCAAAAGGGTATCCGAGCGAAACTTATTGAACAATTTCCCGATCTAGAGCAGTTTATGGATGTTATACTTCCAAAGAAGGATGGATTCAAAATAGTAAAATGGTGAATAAATGTGGAATTTTAGATTGGAATGATTGTCGAAAGAACTTTTTTTTTCTAATTTCCTTGTTCATTCCTTAGCCACGATCATATAGAAATAATTGTCAACACCAGTGGGGAGCAGTTATTCTTTCGGCAACGTGAAAGTGCATGGATGCCGACTCTCAGGTTATTTCATAAATATCCAGTGTTCCTTCCCAAAGAACAAGTGGACAAGGGAGCGATTAGATTTGTTCTTAGTGGTGCGAATATCATGTGCCCGGGTCTCACTTCACCGGGAGCGAGGATGACACCCGTAGAAAAAGGATCTATTGTAGCAATCATTGCTGAAGGAAAACAAAACGCTTTGGCTATTGGAGTGACGACTCTTTCCACAGAGGACATGTAATATATTTCTTTTTATTTATTTACTACTAATATCTGACTCATTTATTTAAAAAAAAAACCTGAAATTTTTTTTTTTTTTGACATTCTTGGTGCACTTGAAAAAAGTGTAAAATCCGTTCCTTCAGCATTCTTTTTATTCTCAGATTTATTTCTTTTATTTATTTCAGTGCAAAGATCAACAAAGGAATTGGCGTGGAAAACTGCCACTATCTTAATGATGGCCTATGGCAAATGAAACCCATAAAGTAATCATCCTTCTTAGGAGGGATCTCGTGTGATGAGAAGGACCTTGATGTGGTTGGTCACCTATCACTCATTGATGTGTAAACTCTATTTGTATTGAATTTGAAGGAATTACAACCAGAGTCGGATCATCAAGTTTTCATAAACTTTCAATTTTGTGCGGCGTTTGTAAAATAATCAATATTACCATTCCTCGCGGCTTCCACTCCACATTAGTAACGTCAACAACCTGTTGCTATCCTTCTCCAGGACCGGGGCACTTGTTGCACACTGAATTACCTAGAGTTCCATTGATGAATTGTTAAGAGTGGGGAGTATCGATTTTTTCGAGAAACTCCTCCATTCAAGGCGTGCGCAATTCAATTTCCTCTGTAGGACGTTTAGCAAAAAATCCATTTTCCAAGATGTCGTCCGCACGTAAAGTGATAGAGAATTTAGCTGTTGTCCTCTCCTAAAAAAGGAATAAATAAGTAACTCTAAATTTAGCTTTGGATAGTCGTATGGTGTCAATGGAGCCTTAATAAAGTGAATGTTTTTTTGAAATAACACGAAGGCGTGTTGAAACTTGATAAGTGAGCTACCAGATTGAACTTTCCTTGAGGCGTAGTTTTTTCATCATAAAAAAACTATTCATGCTAATTTTATTACACCAGAAGCACTTTAAAAGATACCTCCAGGTGTAATTTGCAAGAAAAAGGTAATACTTTTGCTAGTTTTAGTCTACGAGCAAAGCGTCGAAAATAAGACAATATGGTGCAGTAAAGTAAAACACTTTGATTTAGTCATAACTCACAGCAGCAAAAGCCATGGAAGAACTTTTTTTGAATCTCATTAAGGAGGCAACGGGCACAAAACTATCATATCTGAAACAGGCAGCCCAGAGTGCTTATGGTAAAAATATTTAATTCAAATAAAATGCTTTCCAACTTGAAGAAATCAACATTTTATCTTTTTTTACAGATAAACTTTGCCGTCAGCATGGCATCCATCGGGATCCTTCTTATGATTTACGATCCGTATGCTTGGCACCATTTCAAATGGCCCTGGAAACTCGACGTCCTAAATTTGTGACTCTGGCTCTAAATGGGATGCACGTATGTTTTAATCTTAAAAAAAATCTTTTTCTGTCTTTTGTTATTATTTACTTTTTCTTATTATCGTATTCATATTGTAATTAACTTCAAATTAAAAATCAACCTTTTTTTAATTAAACCTTTCGTTGAAAAATATTTTTTCATGTCCTTATTTTGGTGACATATTACGAGAAAGATAATTACAGTTTGGTTATGGAAAATGGATTAATATAGGTAGAGCTTTTGATTTTCATTATATGTTTTCCTTAAGTTTTTTTTCTCACATCTTCCTCTTTCAGCGAGTAATTCGTGACGAACGTTTTTATATTGGACTTGAGCCAGAAGATGATTCGCTATGGCTTCCAGCGCAGCTCTTACGAGCCACCGCAAATGTGACGACAGCGCAATCAAATGAGGATACTTTAGTACATGTACTGCGGCTTTTTTTGGCCATGGCTTGTTCACCGACATGTACACTCAATGGACGACTTCTTATTGAGATTCTCTGCCGATGCGGAGAAAATTGGGAGAGTGGTACGAGAGCTGTTAAGGCTGCTTCTTTAGCAGCCGCAAGTCAATGCTTGAGAACGTTTTCTGCCTTTCTCAAGGATGAAACGGAAGAAATAATGCGAACAGCCCCAGGAGCCCTAGTGACAGCAAGCCAAGCAGCAGCTGTTTACAATGAAGTCATACCCGTTATGCAATGGCTGTGCAGTCGCCTCGTGGAACCACGTATGAGTGGTAGCCCTAAGCGAACAGAGTCTAATGGAACGCTTTTCCTCACTGAATGCATCCTCACACTCACAATATCCCTCCCTCGAGATGTGCAATGCAATCCGCATTTCACAGCATTTCTATGGCAGAAGTTTTGCCCTACTCTGGCAGCATCTTTGGGGTCACCAGGAAGGGTCAACCTGGATAAAAAATTCACATACCGTGATGCTTTACATATAATCGAAAGTGAAACTAGGGGATTTTTCACGGGTCCTGGACTCGATGGACCGCAAGCACGATGCATCTATCTCACGGCAATTCAGCTGCTGCGGATTTCCGGAACACAGGGATCCTTGAGGCCAATGTTAGAGGCTCTTTTTCATCGGATACTTCTTCTGCCAGCGCCTCAGAACCGTACTGAGCCACTAAGATGTGTTAAGGAAATCTTTAAATCACCGGAAAGGCTTGTGGATCTTGCTGTAATCCTTTATCCGGACAAGAGTCAGGGACAGAGCTGCAGTGATGACATGGCACTATTCAGATTGTACGTATGTCAATATCATAAAAAAAATGTAAAAAATGAATTCTCGTAGATATTTTTTTTTTTCTATTAAATAACATTATTTCTCTTTGATTTCTAAGAATAATCGATGCAATGGAGGAGTGTGCCAGTGTATCCCCATCTGGAGGATCTTCAGAAGGTGCACTACAATCTAGTGTTGAATGCATCGTGGCACTTCTTGGAAGCCTTCAAGTTCTAAGTTCAAGTGAGGTAAACGACACAACAATGCCCAATCAAGCAATGGAGACAATTAATTCACGGTACACCTACCTCACAGAAGTAGATTATACAGGTCCGCTGACGTATCAATCAATGGCTCGTCTGCCAGCACCATATCGGGACGCTGTAGCTGTCTTACGACAAAATGGCTTTGAAACATCATCTGCATCCGATAGTGATGCTGAAAATATTGAGGCTGATGTGGTGTCAAATAATTCTGGTGATACCGAAGGCCCCGAAGAAGATGCCCCAACGTCTAGTGATGAGGTGTCTGCAGATTTAGGATGGCCGTATTCGTACTTGGAAACCCCAACACCTGTACGTAGTGATGGGGATATCGATAGAAGGCACGCAAGGGAATTTGCGAAACAACTGACCTGTGATTTGGTTCCCAAATTGCTTCTCCTCAGAAGTTCTGTGGAAGTTGATGAAGCAATGCAGGAGTTTGCTAGCTCAATTTGTCAACAAAATACCTACACTTTCTCAGATTTTGATTACAATCTCACAATTCTCAATGCGGACGGGATTTATTTGGCCATATATTCGGCTCTGTTGTTGAGTCTTCAGTTAACAAGAGCAGGACATTATAAGAATCTCGATGGGAACACTATAATTCCGTTGTCTGAGCAGCAATTTGTAACTTCTGTTCAAAATGCTGGCGTATTGGTATACTTATCATCAGCATGGCTCTCTGAACTCTATCAATGCATTTTAGTTACAAATCCTTTATGTAGTTTAAAATCAACGGATACGGATCAATTCTATTGCGCTCTTGTAGATATGTTGTGCGATGCTGGAGGATGGGGACATACACAAATGCTATCAGATTGGCAGCGGCTGCAAACAGTGGCAAAGGTGCAACCAGAAATAAGTGAACGACAGATGGCGGCTAAAAAATTAGCACGACGTCTTCTCACTTGCTGCTGGGATTCAATGGTTACAGTCCTTACAGCAGGTTTGGGAGATATTGAAGACATGAAAAGTAGTCGCCTTGTAGCGTTGTCAAAGAAGACCCTTCGAACGCGGCGGAAACAACGTAATGACGGGGAAACGCTCTACGCTACAAGTCTTGAAGGTCTACATGCCGCAGCAAAACTCAGTAATTCCTTAAACTTGCAGCATTTATCGGGGAAAATTCTGAGTTTGATTGCTGCAAACGTGTGTCAATCGCATGGACCACGAATACCAACAAATCAAGCCCTATCGATGGACGTCATTCTATCTGGTGGACTTGAGCTAGGCTCCTTTAGCCCTGACTGTTGGTTGCCAGTTTTTTCAGTATGTCGTCATGTGGCTCAAATGGAACATGAGTTATTTAGTCTGCAAAATTCTGCCACAAATATTAATAGCACCAGTGGAATAACCAAAGATGGAAACGAAAACAAAGACAACAGAAATGGAACATATGCTGGCACAGGATGTGATAAGCTAAATATTAGTTCCAGTCCTATTGGGGATGATGAAACATGTATTGATGTATACAGCTTCTTGCAGGCTCCTCTTCAAAACTCCAATACTAGCGTTTCGACGATCCTAAAAACATACACAGGAAGCAATGAACCAATATTGCTGACACAAGCAGATACGGCAAAGATTCTCTGCGCGCTTTCCCATAAAGCAGACAATTTGTTTAGCGATGCAGCTGAAAGACTCAGTCTACCGGCAATTTGTCAATTTTTGCGGAGTCTTTGTAAAGCATCAAGGGAGCAACTTTATAGGAATTCCAATGGAAAAAGTGGAAAAAAGTCTTGGTGGCCGACACGAAGTAACTGGAAACAGTCAACGGATTCGAATCCACTTTCTTTATTACTCCATCGTGTGGGAGATGTGACACTTAAGGTCTTTCGCGGACCACGTCCGCTTTTGCATATATTGAAGGTTTGGGCTATTACTGGACCTCATCTAATGGATGCAGCTTGTCACAAAGACAGAACAATCTCTAAAAGAGCAATTGAGTACATTCATGATGTCATAACAGCTCTGCTTGTTGAGCAATCCGAATTGCCACATTTTCACTTTAATGAAGCAATGCTGAAACCTTTTGAAAATCTCCTCAGTATGGAAACATGTGACATTGATGTTCAGGATCAAATAGTATCTTGCCTTTATGAGATTGTCGAAGCACATCGTACAGAAATTCGCTCTGGCTGGCGACCGCTCTTCGGTACACTCAGAAATGCCCGCAATCGTCCACTGCACTTGTCCAACGTATCGGACATCTTTCGTGTTTTTCTTGAAAGTGACAATATGCTGGTGTTTGCGAATGCCGGACTTGACTGTATTCTCTGTTTGTTATCGTATATAGAGATTTCTGGAAGTCCGGGAGTTTCCGAGGACGATCCTATTCGGCCAACAGACTTTCTTCATGAAACATTAAAATTTCTCGAGCGATGCTCCTCTATATTGGCCTTTATGTATACAATGCCTAAGTGTCCGAAGCTCCATTCAACATACAAAATTAAGGGTATAACTTACACACACGTAATTGATGCTAATATACCAAATTCTATGGAAAATTTTACATATTTCGGAAATGACTATCTACAGAACAATAATGAGAAACATATGATCTCCTACAGATCATTACATATTGACAAAGAATCGGTTATAAAAATTGATGAATTAGACAAGGTGAGCGGTGTGCTAAAAGTGTGGTTCCTACTGCTCGATGGTCTTACAAATTCCCTTATTGTTTGTCCAACATCCCATCAGTCGCCCATTCTGCAGTGTATTTTTAAACTCTTCAAACTTCTTCTCATTAGCCCGGGAATTGATTTCGGGTTTTACTGTATAAACCACCTGCTGATCCCCATGATTCAAGATTGGCTTAGGTACGTTAACAAGACACAGCGTAGTTGGCAGCCAATTGAGAAAAACTTTAAACACTGCTGTGGCATGACTACTGATCTCATTGTTGAATTCATTGAGAAATCTCAGAGAAAAATTGTAGCAAATCAAACGACAATACAAAATAAAGTTACAAATGTTTTGCGTCCAGTAGACAATCTCAGGTACAACCAACTCAGATCAAAGAGCGAATACTCATCAAGTAGCGATGAGACAACTTCAACAGAATCTCCGACGAAAATACCTGCGCCAGCTACTTTAGCGTTAAAGCAACTACTGCTGGTGCTAACTGAGTGTACTGCACAAGTACAAGAATCAGTAGCAAGAGTAGGTGTGTCCTGCTTGAAACACGTTATACTTGCAACAGGACACATATTCAATGAGGAACAGTGGTTGATAGCGTGTTCAGCCATCCATAGAGCATGTACTGTTACGATTGCTCCACTTCGACAACTTGGATTCGCTTTTAATGAAAAGTCAAATAGTTTTTACGGAGACTGCGCCACTGTAAAGGTATTGTCTTTTGCTACTTTCAACATATAATTTGTCTTATAGAAGATTACATTTTTCTTTTAATTTTATTACAGGTAGCTGCTCGAAAAGACAGCACAATTGATGAACTTCAGAGAATCTATGCTTTAGCACAGCAGGTCTTTCTCATGGACAATCAGAGGGAGATGCTTGTTTCAAAATCTAGCAACCACGAAGGGAAGCACATCATTGACGATCGGAGCTACTCTTTCCTGCTGTACCCATTGCCGAATGGATATGGCCACAACATCGACAACTTTGTTATTCGCATTCCTTACAGAAATCTCGTGATTGGTCTTCTTGCAAATCAAATGCTACTCCAGCTCGTTGCAAATCTTCTTCTAAGTAAGCTTAAATGTGTTCCTCCTGAAGTTCATGGTTGCATTTTTGAGGGATATCCTGCAGATGTGAAAGCTGATTATGAATTGGGCTTCAGATCGCGTGAGATGTTGCTACGTTGCATAAAACAGTACATAACGAGTGCTTTTGAATTTGACTCACGTCCAGGACTTAAGTTTCTCATGCAAAAAGTTTCCAATATTGACTTTGCTGCAAATCTCTATAAGCAGATGATTTCATCATGGATGGTTTATTTTATATCACTCGTAGATTCCTACTTGACGGATATTGAGGTGTACAAATTAACGACAGAAGATTTGCTGTATATCCTGGAATCGTGCTCTCGGGTGAATACAACAACCGTGAAAAAGAAGGAGAACTTTGTGCGATATTTATTTTGTTTGCAAGATGCCTGGAATTTAATCTGTGAAGAATATCTCAATCAGACGAATTTGCACATGGCGAAAACTGGAAAGGAAGATATAACTACTCACGAGAGATATGAAGATCGGATGGTTTTCTGTGGGGATGAGAAAATCGATGAAGATGCTGAGAAGGAGTTAAAAGAGGAAAGTGGTAGTCATAGCAAGAACCCTTTTCATGACAACTACAAGGAAGATTCTGATGAGGACTTACGCGAGAAATTGTCTACGAATTCGGAAAAAACTAGCACTGATAACGCAATTAATGGGGATTCACCCGACTCAGTGAGCGGTCGTCTATTAGTCAAAAGAATGAATCCCTTCGATATAAATCGCTCCCCATCAATCGATGGAAGTTCTATGAGCTTTTCCACTGAATCTATCAATCAGGCAGTGTCACCTGAAATTGAGCAACAACGTGCATTAAGCATACTTCGAGATTCTTCTTATAAACGCGCTGCCATTACACAGCTCGTAATTGCATCCATGGAACTGCTCAAATCACTTCCAGAGGAGTCATCAGAAAAGCTAAAAGTTCTTTTAACACCTACCATTCGGGAAGCTTTTCGCCTAGTCAAGGCACAAGGACGAGAGGTGAAGGTTGAACAAGTGTAATTGCTCAATGAATCTGTGTCGAGTTGTTTGACCTTATTAAGTTTAACTCTAATATTCTTATATCCTTTACTATATGATTATTATACTAATAATATTACTAAACCGAAACTAATTTAACTAAATGATCCATTCTTTCTTTCATTTAACTTTCTAAGGAGAGAATTATTGCACTGGTAATATATTTTTTTAAAACTCTTATCGAGTTTTGCTTCCTTTCTCTCCTTTTCCGCACCTAACAGCTTCAAAATCATAGAACTATCTGTATTTTTTTTAAATCTCATTTTAGCAATGTTTTATAGGAACAAAATACATTTAAACAATGTATTTATTATATATTTGAGAATCTCTAATTACATGGAGCTTATCAAATAAATTTATTATTATTTTTATTATAAAAATGTATCGTATATTTACATGGATATAGCAGAAAAAATAATATTTATTTGTGAAGTATGTACCTATCACTTCTCCCATGAAAAAAATATGGTAACTTTATAGAAAATAAACAGTCATTACCATAAATTTACATGGGTGAGGGGCTATTCAAACAGTAATAATTTTGTGCAAGCAGCAGCCAAGTGTAAGAATTTTATTGCAAAATATATTTGTGCAGAAAACGTATAAGTGTAACATTTTTAACAACATTTGATTGAGCTTTGAGCAGGAATTTGGACTAATGAGTAATGTACCTACCTACCGTACGAAGATGATCTGGTAAGTTACATAAATTCAATTAAATTCAATTACAACTTATAAAATAGATAAAATACAATACTACATAGTTCTAATCTTTATTATTCTGACACACATGCATAACTCATGTAGCCGTAGTTCACACATACATCACCACTTACTTACTAATCAGTTTTAGAGAGCGGCTTTTCGGTAGAGCGTGGACTTGAAAAATGCATAGCATACCAGAGTGAACGTGATTTTACGAGAGCTACTAGTCGCTATCGGGTAGATGGGTCTGATGGGTCTGATTTCTTTGGGGGCATGCGCTACTGAGAGAGTGTGCGCTGCCAATGTGCGGCGATACCGCTTCTACAGCAGCAAGAAACCTCGGTCTACACTACAGTTTTGTGGAGACATCTATTCGGTGTGGTTCGTTTCGGTTACGGTGTTTTGTGTAGAAATCATCCGGAGCTCCAATTTGCCGCATCTTCATCTTTTTTTTTTATCGCTTTAGCTCTCAGAGTTCTGTATAGGGCTTCTCTGTGACTCTGAATTGTGATAAGACTTTTTTTTTTAGCGAAGATAGAGTGGGAGTGAAAAGAAATAGAACGCACCATATGAAAGTGTAATGAAATATGCGAAAAGCTATCGATTTGCAAGAGTAAAATCAACTACCATGTCCCAGCAGAAGAAGAACCCTACTTGGATAGAATTATGTGATGTGAATACATTTGGGGTGCAAAATTGTCCGTCTATTGTGGCTCTCCGTTTACTTGGTAAGGGTGGATTTTCATTTTAGTATTCTCCTTATGTCTGTATGCTACTTGTATTTCTTGCTGAAATTTTCTTTCTGGGTCTTTACAATAATAAGATGAGGGGTAGGAGAACATCGCATTTTAGCATCCATTATTTTATGTATTGTAATGCAACAAGATTTCAAAGTAAATTCCCATATATTTTTATTTATTATTATATTAAGTTTCTTGCTTCTTGATGAAAGTCCCTATATTAGGAAATATCTGTAGGGTTTGATTAAATTACGCAAGCATGGAACGATTGGAATAGAAAGGTGAAAACAGTAGAAAAAAATCACGGTTCTGAGTACTAGATATCTCTTGTATTGATCCGAGAACCCCTTACTCCCCACCGAAGGCTCTCGGTGAATCTCACTAAGCGACACAGCAAAGCGTGGGAAAGTGTAAAAACAAAGGTGAAAAATATTAAAATTAAAAAGATTAAATAAAAAAATAACTTTTTTTTAAAGACTTTCACCACTTATGTGAGTTGACGTAGAAGTTATAGTAATTGCCATTCAAAATCCGTAAGCTGTTGCAAAAATAAATGAATCAAAATGGTTAAGCGTGGGACGTAGAGTAATATTATACCTACATTTTGTAAACATATTGGATGACGCAGAATTCTGTAATATAAAGCAAGAAATGCTTGTCTACAGAGGCAACCACTTCTACATGTGTGCCCTTAAGCTATATTATGTTAAACGCTAGTTGAAAGACTCGAGGGTTCATTTCATAGACACTTGTCGGACTCTCAAAAGAGTTAAGTAATAACTCATTACTGTTTGAGTCAGGTTAAAGTCTGCGAATATTCCATCATGTACTTAGTTAATAAGTTAGCTCTTTTGCTTCAAAGTAGTCATTTTACAACAAGGACCATTAACACAAAAAGCAAAAAAGAACGAAAACGTCCCATAATCCGTTAACTATTGTAACGAAACAATCCTCTTTTATTTACCTATATTAAGTTTGCAATTAACTATCATCTATTATCAAGGAGCTCCGGTAGGGCTTTGTCTTCTGTAGAGGGTTAACAAGTTAATTCATTTTTAATACATAGAAACTGATAGCCGGTATCAATTAAAAAACACTCATTCTTTTTATATATTGTATGTATATATACATAAATTGTGTGCTTTTGAAAGCGGATTTGTTGTTATCAGTAAATAAATTATTTTAGACCTAAAATAACCTTTCACCTGACCATTTGTGATTCATACCACAAGTAATTCAACCCATAGCTAACTCATCAAAATACCACATTACGCAATCAACTCTGTTTCTATTTTGAGTTACAGAATATGTATGCTGTATTTTTCAGGCCGTTTTTTAGTCAATTAAAATTAAATAGTAATTTTAATTTAGAATTTAATTATTGAGTTATTATACCAATACTTTAAGATTACTCAATAGGTGTATTTTGTTATGTGTGTTGTACCACGGTCCAGCTATTAACCGTGGTTGTACTAACAGATGCTCCCGTTTGTTGTTTGTGAAATTAAATAAAAATTAACAAAACGTTAAAGAAAAAATTCTACATATTGTACTTATTTTATTTTTAAAAAGGTCTTTTAATATAAGTTACAATTTATTTTATGAGTAACACAAAACGAATACATATACGTGACAAATATAATCAAAATATGATGATATGAATTTACAGAATTTTCCCAATAGATTTCAGGGGGCACGGCAGCCAATGTTTTTTATTGAAATTTAGTACAATAAAAAGAAATTTTAATTAATAATTAATTGTATACAAATTTCTCTCGTTCCAGATCTCTAACTAAGCAATGCCTGGATTTGTTGTATTCAATCGTAGGTGGTCCGTAGGATCAGATGACCTCATAGTTCCCGGCGTCTTTTTAGTAATAATTCACACAATTTGGTGAGTTTACACATTTTTTTTGTTATGTTATTATCTTCTAATTTTACATAGATACAATCTCGGAAATTAAATTCATTAATTGTTTTAAATAATAACTAGCAAGATACAATATACACAAATCCTTCTAAGTCATTACCCTTTTTAGCATATTTTCTTAAAAACGCATCAACTGAAAATTATTTAAAATATACAGAATATATCCAGTCTAGAATTGATATAACTTTGTAATTTTTAATGCCTACTATTAGGTAGAATATACCTATGTATTTCTTCCTTTCCTAGAATATTAATATATGAGATTTTGCAAGTAAAACGACGATATGCTCATATCTGTGATACTTTTGATGAACTTATGATTAAGGGGTTATTATTAATCGTCAAGACGAAGAGAAGGGACGACTACGACACACAAAATATGTATAATATATGACATATATATGTGGTTATTATAATTCTAAGCAATAAATTAGGTTTCCAAATATTTTCTTCTTTGCCATACTGATGATATTCTTTCCTTTGCACAAAGCAGAGAAAATCCATCATTTTCTTTGACGTTTTTCCTTATTCTTCATTATCTTTCTTTTCAGGATATTCATCCTCGCTCTAGTTCTAGGCCTAATAGAATATGACAATTCTGTGCGATGCATAGAATTGATGTGGCTGTATAAAATAGGATATGTTATTGTATTAATTGGTAATATTATAGCAACACAAATGTCTAAGCTGTAGACATCACCCATTAATAAGTTTTTTTTTGTGGTCTTATTCATAACAGTTTCTTTGCTAGTGGAGGTAACAATATGTGTAATCTCAATGAGAGGAAGTATTCTAGAAACGAGTCTCCGGACATCGATGAATTACTGGATATATTTAAAGCTATGTAAGTAGCTAACTATAATGAGCTATAATAAGCGTAACTATACCTAATGAGAATATGATAATGAGCACATACCTATAACTTCTATTTAGAATTAGGTTGTCTTACTAATAAATTTTCAATGCTTTTACAGTTGTGATATTAATAGAAATTGCATGGCTTGCAATGGGTATTGTATGGCTCAAGGAGTTTTACATGGATTGTCCAATTGCTGAGGCCAAAGAAGTGATGTTCGGTAATAAAAAAATATATATATTGTGGAAGTGTAGATTATTAAATATTCACAATTTGTTATTTATCTTTAGGTCTAATTGTGTGCAATTTCGTGGTGATTTTCTTCATTATTGGTACCCTATGGTGTACATTTGATGCAGCTGGAAGATCATGGGTTAAAATGAAAAAATACCAGAGATCGATGAGAGAATCAGAATCAAGATTCAATTACCGCCGCAGTGGAAGTCGGAACCGAAATTGGCGACAACGCAAAGTCATACGGGCATATCAAGACAGCTGGGACCACCGATGCAGACTTCTGTTCTGCTGCATGGGTTCATCGGAGCGCAACCGTAATTCATTCACTGACATTGCCCGATTATTGAGTGACTTTTTCCGAGACTTAGATGTTGTACCATCAGATGTAGTAGCTGGTCTAGTACTCCTGCGTAAATTCCAGAAACTCGAACGTGAAGCAATTAAAAGACAGCGTAAAAATGGGACCTACGAATTTCTCAGTGGTGCACCCATTACGGAAAAGACACAATTCCTAGCTTTAAATGATAGTTGTGACTTTGATTTTTTTCAAATGGTCATACATTATATGTATTATGCACAGAGTGCCTACGGATGGCCTATGTACGTGATGACACACTCAGCTACAGGACTCTGTCAGCTTTGTTCCGGGCTACTCTGTTGCCTCACTTGCTGCAACAGCAAAACCAAAACACAAGTGATAAAAGACAACTGTTGCCAGTGCAATTATGCAGCTTTGCGTAAAATGTGTCCTGCTTCGGAAATTGATGTTATATATGTTACCTATCACGTAGATGTTGGTGAAACACCCTTTTTTGTCGCCATTGATTATACGAAGCAGAAAATCGTGATCAGTATTCGAGGAACATTAAGTATGAAGGATGTACTCACAGATCTCAATGCTGAAGCAGAGTGCCTACCGCTAAATCCGTCTAGGGATGATTTCTTAGGACACAAAGGCATGGTACAGGCGGCAGTCTACATTAAACATAAATTAGAAGAAGAAAATCTAATACAAAGAGCATTGCATTACAAACCAGAGAGAAATACCTCAGTAAGTTACTCACAATCAGGAAAAAAAAAGAGTAAAGTATATTTATATTGTAATTTTTATGGTTTGATTTTTCAGACGTTCGGTTTGGTGATTGTTGGTCACTCGTTAGGTGCTGGAACAGCAGCAATTCTAGCCATTCTTTTGAAAAATGAATATCCTTCTCTGCAATGCTTCAGTTACTCGCCTCCTGGTGGATTATTAAGGTTTGTTATTTGCAATCTCTTCTATATTAAACTTGTGTACTATGTATACCTGTTTTTTTCAAAATTTTAATAATATATTTTATCATGCACTCTAGTATGCCTGCTGTTGAGTACTCAAAATCATTCATAACGGCAGTAGTTGTTGGAAAGGATGTTGTACCGCGCATTGGTTTACATCAAATGGAAGCACTCAGAGCAGATTTGATTAATGCCATTAAACGGAGCATCGACCCAAAGGTAAACTAACATAATCAATATTACATACCTACTGATATCAGTCCGCTTGTAATAATGGCGTGATAAGTTCTTTAAAACATTATCATGAAATGTAATTCGAAATTTTATCTAAATTTGGGTAATAAGTGAAAATGTATACATTTACAATTCATAGTACATGATCATGATCGAATTCACACGATATATTTTATCATTTCATTCACTTTTCTTTTAGTGGAAGACTATTGCCTGCTCAGTATTCTGCTGTGGCTGTGGACCAGAACCTACCTCTGTATCTCAGATGTCAAGCAGAGACGACAATATCAATGCATATGAAGAGGTTTGTTTGATGATATATGAAATATTTTTCTAATTTCGATTGTAAATTACATACTTTACACCCTTTATTATAGCAAAGAACAAATGCTAGAAATACTAGTGCTCATCCTAACGATAGCTCTATTGCACTCACCCTTCATCGACCCATGTATCCACCAGGAAGAATAATTCATGTTGTCCGTCATCATACTACTGCAGATGAGTAAGTATATGATATGTATATCATACATGTGTTTTCTGTATCGTATGGTATCAGTGATCAATCGTTTTCATTCACCGCCCAAAAGTAATTCAATTTTCATTTTATTTTATTAGCAAGTTTGTGGGTTTAATGTAACAAACACGATTTCAAAAAATCACATCATTTTAGAAAAAGAACTATAATTTAGTTTTTAAACCATCATGCACTAACTTTACTCACATGTACTATAAACTAACAATTTTCATAAATAAAATTTATAAACTATTTATTTCAGACACAAGTACGAGAACGGTTGGAGGTAATATTCTACGTTTTATGCAATTATATCTATTTTTTTCATAAGAATTCTTTTTACAACAACATTTTTCTTTATCGAGACTTTAACAATATTCATTGCTTTGCGAATTAGTATTTAATTTATCCATTATCAAAAGTCAAAATTTGTTATAGCTACAATCCCTCTCCCTATCAAATAACAAAATATTTTTACGAAATTACAGACACCTACTGAAGAAGCGTGAACCCGTCTATCAAGCAATTTGGGCAAAGAACACTGACTTCGATGAAGTTTTGATTTCACCTGTTATGTTTAAGGATCACATGCCAGATAAAGTGCTCGCTGCTCTTAACAAAGTAAGTGATTCTCCTGTTTTACCACTATTATGCTTTGCAACCAAATACTGTGATCTCAGTAGTTGTTACTTCTCCTTTAAATTCTTCTAGAATAGATAGTTTTTATGTATGATGATGTAAATTGTGATTTATAGCTCGAGGCGTATTTAGTCATGTAGACTAGCCTAACTAGGATCTAGAAAATCTAGATTTTGTTAATTTACGCATTTTTCTTAGCGGACAGTTATGCTGATGTTCTAGATTGCGTCACATATTACATATAATATGCTCAATTAGAGCTATCGAAGGGAATCTGTACCTACTCTAATCGTCGGAAAATCCGACTATTTTAGGTCCGACTCAAATTTCGTATAGGGGAGACCGGGGTTAAAAAAGTCACTTAAGGGTTTAGAAAAAGCTCAAAATATCATATTTCCCAAACAGATAAAGCGAAATGTATAGCTCATTTCTTTGGGAAATTTACTGCCCTACAACTCTTTCTCAGATCATTTTGTTCTATCTAGCTAGAAAATATGATATTTTAAACTTTTTCCAAACCCTTAAGTGACTTTATTAGCCCCGGTCTCCCCTAAGCACATTTTTAACAACCACCAAGAAGTGATGTTTTTTTTTCGTTATGGCCTGCATGGTGGCCTGTAGTTCAAGATGTTTTATATGTTTCTTGAACACCAGAAGTTTGAAATTTTAATATGTTAGAGCAGTGGGAAATTTTCATCGATATAATATGTATGTATGTACAAATAACCTGTATAAATCGTTTAGTCAAATAGCTATCTAAATCTCCAAGTGTTTCTGTTTACTATAATTCGAAAACGGCTTTACCGATTTTGGTTAAACTGTCTACAGCACTACCACAAGAGACGTTAAAATCAAACAAAAGATTTGCTTAACATTGAAGGGTAAAAACTCATTCTTTCTTCTATGTATAATGTGTTGTTTTACGTAAAATAATTTACCTTGTATTTTTATTATTTATTAAATCATGAATAATTTCATTACCTATATTGAAACCAATTCTTTGAGTTCTATTTCCGGATTTTGTATTATTTTAAGCATAAAACACAAAAAAAAGAGAGAATCAAAGCTTTTTGACACAGCTCATTGTATTTCCTTTAGAAGTTGTATTTAGAAATAGTTAAACAATATTATATATTACACAATTATAATTTAGATATTAAAAAAATCAAGGTCATATAAAACTTTTTGCTAATCATTTTGACCTTTTAATTATTAATATCTTGTTTATCTTGATTATACTTATTTCATCTTTACTGCCATTTTTATAAAAGTTCATTATTTATTTAATTTAATCAAGAATATTTTTATGCGCCACTTGAACTCCTTCAGGTCATGCATTTTAATGAACAACGTCCTCCAATTCAGGACAATACACATCCAGGCACAACTTCAACTATCGCAATAACTCCAGAATCACCTCCCAGAAATCTATATGATACCAGGTACAGCCCGTCTAATTTCAAAATTCTTATTTCTTATATTTACCGCATTTTTCACGTGGAAATTATAGCTTTTCTTTAACAGTTCTAAAAGCTAATTGGTTATGGAAGAATTACTGTTTCATTCATTGTGTAAAAAAATTGCAGGAGTTAAACTAAAATTGAAAATGGGTTCATAATTACTATAATCTTTCAACTTATCATTGTTTTCCTAAGTGGTTCCTAAGTCTACTAACATAAATCTCGGATCAAACCATATATACTATATAGCCTCTATCGATTAACTTTTAATTGAGGAACATAGAAATCTTTGTTCCATAAGAAACAAAAACTTTAACAGCACAGCTTGCCTGCTCTCTCTCTCTCTCTAAAAGACAATCAATCTCTCTGTCGTGTTTTTCATCAAATTATTACTCATTTTTTTATTCTGTTATTACTTTTATTTTCTTTTTTTCTATTTGTACATAACAATTTTTTTTCATTTTCTTTTTATGTTTCTTATTTCACAATTGTATATGTATAGTGTAATTAGTGCTTACGTACCTAGTGTGCATCATGCTATTGTGTTGTCGACTGCATCAACAGTTCTCGTTACAGTTTTGCAATGCATATAGCAGAAACGAGAGCGGGTGATGCATCCGATAGTTTCTTATCATTACAGATACACGTGTATAATAAAGGTAAGTCAGAATAGGAATTTGTTATTCTTTTGAAACCTAGTATAAATTATTAAAACTACAACTAAACGCTTTTTCATCGGCACAAAAAACACTTTAACAAATTGAACAAATTGAATAAATAATCGTAGAATAATTCACAAAATTTGTATATGTCTCATACCTATGTACGTGCTTACACCATATTTATTTTTTAAGGAATAAATCATATTTCAATTTTAATAAAACTTATCTTTTTTTTTCAGGTTGTAACAACTTATGGGCCACGCAAACCTCAACGTCAATATTCAAAGGTAAATCCATCCACAGTTACTATTGATCTACCCGAAGGCAATCATTACAACCATCGACCTCAAAGTCCGATGATGCATAAAGTGTGTCTTGAGACATCTTTCACAAGCCTCCAAAGTCCTGCAGATGCTCCTTTGTCCAGTAAAGGCTCCTCCTTAGCAGGAAGTATACTGGGTCGGAGTTGCGAAGCCTCGAGCTTAGTAGATGATAGCGGGGTAGTGAGAAGTATGTCTGGAGTGGCGAGTGAGGCTACGACGATACCTCTTGCAGAACCTCGTAAAAATGTTGCCTTTGATGTTTCCAAATTGAGTGGGACTCCTTCGCCAGCTCCTACAGTCTTGGCTTTTCCACGAGGGATTTTGCAAAGATCAGGAATGCCCAGAAAACCCATCAGTCTATCATTCACAGAGGGACGCCGCACACCTTCGGATATTGTGAAAAAAGTTGATTTGATTCACGATGATTGGTTTGGCTTGGCACCATTGGCTAGTCCAGAAAGTCTTTCTGAGGTATCCAGTATCAGCTCTCGCGCGAGCTTAGCAGCAAGCCTCGCGACCAACATTGAAAAATGTTTAGGAGGAATAATTCAATCCCAGAAAAGTGAACCTCTAATTGTAGAGGAATTGCATACTCCACGGATTATGAGACGCGCACCTAAAATAGTTGGAAATCTTTCCACGTGCGGTGATGATTGGAGATCTGTGGAACAGTACAAACGGATGGGGCAGGTTTTTCTTACAAACCCCCGTATGGCTTCCACAAATACCAGTAGTTCAAGTGATGATCAGACTTTTGGCTCAGTGGATTCTTCCGATGGATTAGATCATTTAAATTTTCAACCTCCTGTTGGTAATATTATCAATCAGGAGAGCTCCAAGTCTGCTGATAACATTGATGAAGACACCGCGGAAACGATGATTCCAGCCAAGTTAACATTGAGTGATAGCGCTATTCTCGGAGATGTACCTGAGCTGAGTTTGTGCGACAATCAGTCCAACGTCCAACACCCTAGAATCACAACAGCCAGTTCTAGCGATACCTACCATAGTGCAATGTCTTCCCTATCTGCTTTGGAGTCTGTTGTCGCAAATCCAAAACTAAGGGTTGGAGTGCTCGAATCCCACTTCCCAGTTTTCTCCGAATGCCATGAAATCACTGATCAAACCTATCTATTGATAGACTCACCACGGCGAAGATCACCTAGTCGAATTATTAGTAAAAGGCGCAATACATCTAGTGACAAATTTTTTTCTAAGAAAGAATCCCTACCGCTTCTTGCAAATCTCGTGGAAAAGTCCAGTCCAACGAATTTTGTGAAGCGAAAAACATGCGTGTACCCCATGACAAGTTCACCATGCAAAAACGAAAGTAATGTTTAAGATGCATGATAAGAAGTTAGAACTTTTGATATTTTACAAAGTACAAGAATAACATTTAATAATATTCCAGAGTGTCTATTTGTGTCATTGTAGTTACATAATAATAGAGTAACGGCAATTTTTAAGCCTCTTAGATATATTTAATCTGATTTTTGTGACCCTTATAAATCATTTTAAATTTAAATGCAAAGATAATAAATTGTTCTGATTAGTAGAATGAAATGTTAAACAGATAATTAAATTATTTGTAGATAGAACTGATCAATCCACCAACAATCAATCATGTATTTTTTTTATTTAATCTGCAACTTACCTATAGGTTTAAAAATAATAATCAACTTAAATAAAATGTACAAATCATGCTACCTACAAAGTGGAGGGCGGGGGTGATAAGTATGTAATGTAATACTTATAATATGTTTTATCAATAACTTGTTCTTTCCATGTCAACGAAAGTCTGTTGCGATTCAACAGTAGGTTGAACTTTTATTTCCTCAATATAAGAGTGGGGGCCAACAGACTAGCGTGGGGCAGATGTACTTGGATCTCTTGACGATCTCCACCGTTGCAAACTCTTTTCTTTTAGTTTAACACAGTGAATTCTGCCATCATTTATACATTGTTTTCGAAATGTGAAACGCTATCCCATACAGGTGTAGTGCTGTAGTAAAACAGTGAGTGTGATCTATGTGGGCGCTGACCAATTTCGTGGAGCAACATTATTTGACTGTTCAGTTTTGCACAAACCGCGGTGAGAAAGTTTAGTTCAAATGTTGCGTCTAAGGATATTTTTGCAACTTTTCTTGGGATTAATAATTTTCGGAGAGGTTTTCATGGTGCCAATGGTGTACAAGAAAACGGATCGCGAAGTGTACGAAGCAGGTATTTTCTTTGTTACATAATAATTGTAGAAAATTTCTCACAATCTCCCACGCAATGTTCAAGATCTTGTACCAGTTTCTTCCACGGTCATTCCGTTGACTGTATACGAGGTGAGCTATGGAAATGGCGGAAAAGTAAGTGACGACTACAAAAAGACAATACTTAAACACCTTCACAGTAAAATGAAGATTAAGCCAGAAAATCCTGATAAACTAATCACATGTGAGTTATTAATTTATGTAAACCAGATATTTTTTTTGTAGAATTATATTATTATTTTATATTTTTGATATTCCAGGGGAAGATGTGAGAGATAACAAAAAAATGTAAGCATGAATAAAACAAGATTTGTTAAATATATCAGGTTGTTTAGTCTCGAATAAACGAACTGTTATTCATTTTAACGATTTTCTATCTTTAAAATCTCGAGATAAATAATATATCGGATAGATGGCGTTCTTTAACAACCATATAACTAATCTCCTACGGACTTTCCCAGGGATATTCGTCTTCTTGCATAGATCAGTTTGTTAATGGTTTTGTAAATAAATAAAGTTGTCCTCAAAACATTTCTACGACTTTTCAATGAATTCTGATAAAGATATCCTCCTGAATGATTCCTTAGATGAAGAGATGCTAAAATTGGACTCTCCCACAGAATCAAAGCAAGTGAAATTAAGTGAAGAGCCCATTGCATCATCATCGCAATCGGTAAAACGTGAAGAGGTTAAGACGACACTACCATCCGTTGGAACTACAACAGCATCGACCAACAAAAGTCATTGCATTCTTGTACATCCAAAACAGAGAGGAAATCCCCTCCTCAGAAGTATAGTAAACGTGCCTTGGGAATACGATGACATTGTCCCGGACTACATTGTTGGTCGCACTTCCTGCGTTTTGTACCTCTCATTAAAGTACCACAATTTGAATCCGGATTACATCCATGGAAGGATAAAAAAATTGGGAAACATGTTTCAACTGAGAGTACTGCTGGCACAGGTGGACTTAAAGGTATCAAATAGTAGGTATAGATTAAGGAATTAAATGAAACAGACAAAATGAACAAAATTAAAATTTTACTCTAAGCGAGGATGGTTCAATTTTGACCTCACAGTATTCTATTCAATCCATCTATTATATAAAACTGATAATTCTACAAATGACAAAATAGTTATGGGAATATTAAGGGTATTTATGGACTTTTAAATGATTCCAAATTTTAGAATATTGATTTTTAGTTAATACAATTTTCCCTATTACAGACCGTCGGATGTCCAAATTATTGCCATCCTCCCTACATAGTTTTGAACTTAAAAATTACAACAGCAATTAAGAATTTGTTATGAAATTTCAAAGATTTCTTTGTCGCTGAATACGACCCATTACCTAGTTAATTTGTTTATTATGGAATTAGGTATTAAAAAATATTTTTTAATACTAATATGTACTATTCTATCATCTAGGAACCACATGCAGCACTTAAGAACATTACTCGAGTGTGCTTGCTTACTGATCTCACGCTTATGTTGGCATGGTCTCCAGAAGAAGCTGGAAAAATTATAGAATCCTACAAAATGTATGAGAATAGATCATCAGATTGGATCAAGGAACGACCAGCAGATGATTCTTATACAAAGGTACGTCTCTGGACTTTGCGTGTATTTTGGCGAAATTCTTTTTCAAAGTTCCTTTTACATATAGCTGGTGACTGCGCTGAGCAGCATTAAGAGTGTGAATAAGACAGATTCGATGACTTTGCTACAAAACTACGGTACACTTGAGAACATTATGAAAAGCTCAGAGGAAAGGCTTGTGAGTTGCCCAGGTCTTGGTCCACGGAAAGCTAAGAAGCTGTACAAATTATTTCATGAGCCTTTTTGTACTTAATCCGCCACCCAATTTACAACTACACCAAGATTCACAGCCAAAGCCAACCTTGTAAAGGGTTTTTTGTAACAAAAAAAAGTGTAAAAACACGGCCAGGATAACTAATTTCATATTTTAGCAATAAACTAACGCAGTACAATAAAAAAATCTGACAACTCCAAATCAAATTATGAAAATTATTTTAATTTGTCCTAAAATTTAGCAGTAGGTAAATTTAAATTTTATAAAAGAATTAATACTCGATTTATATGTAGGTATACAGCAATATGCTAATGATTGTGAAGTGCCAAACCTTCAATACCCACCCTAATTCATGTCATTTAGCAAAATGTAGTTATAATAAGCCTATTCGATATGACACGGAGTCGATTTGGACCAAAGAAGCAGTTAAAAAAAATAATCTCCGCATACAACAGAATTGCTTTCTGTTTATTGCAAAAGATTTGAGACACGAGCAGCCAATCCGATGTTTGGATAGCCTCGAAGCTGGTTTTCGCGTCTCTTTTTGCTGGTTGGTGGAAACTCGTAAGTCGTTAGTTGGCATAAAACTCGTTTGTGTTTTTTTTTTGTGCTTACCTCCTGTCTCTTTTTAAATCAATAGGTTTATGTATGTACCTACATATATATGTTATTATTAATGTACATTTTAAGGGGTTTGGAAAACTCCTTGATGTTTTGTAAGGCCCCAGCATCTAAGGTGAGGTAGCAAAGAAAAAGGCTTCCTCTGGGTTACATTGAGATAGATTCAGGTGGTATGTTTAATTCATCAGAGGAATATGATTCTCCAAGTAATTGAACGCATTTTTATCATACATATAAGAAAAAAATATCTTATTGAAATGTATAAGAGGCATTAACGAGTTGCAATGCTCTTTCATGTAAATTTTGAGGAAGTTGCACAATTTCTTAGTACACTTATAGGATGTGTCCATTAAATTAAGTACTGAATACAAAGTGGTTGTGTATCATTAATCCTGCTTTTGAACTATAAATCTTTAATTGATGGGTATTGCGTTGAATCTGTGGGCAATAATAATTATGGAAGATACACAGATCGGCGAAGTGCTGGAAGATCATCGTGGTGCTGATCCACGCTATGCGAGCTCTCTTTTCGCACTTCTCAATGTGGATAGAGCAAAGAATCTGGGCTCGGTTCTACTACTTCATCAACCGGTTAAACATGCTAATCCACATAGCTCACTATAATATAAGAATTTAAAAAAATACACTGATCTGTGGCAATGCGAGTGACGCATAAGTAAAAAAAAAAGGAAAAACTTTAATCGTTAGTTATTTAACAGAAAATGATGTCTACTAGGTAAAAGGCAAAAATCAATCCAATTTCTGAGTTCATGTTCCACTTCCTACAATATTTTGACCATTGTTGACCTTTCCAGTACATAATATCTTTGTTGATTTACACGATAGATATAGGCTCAATGGCGAGGAGAAATCATTAGGATGGCATTGGTTAGGTAGAGCATTATACATATTTGGCATACCAAGTATGTAATAATTTTCAAGCTAATATAGCTTTTTAATTTTCCTTAACTTAGTCTTTAGGTTATTCGTAATATTCAAAAATGACTTCTTGCTTGAGCTTTAAAAAAGATTTCATCTTGAGATTTTGGGTCAGCAGAAAACTGGTTAGCGATTTAAATGATTTTTTTTCTGTATAGTGAACCATCGCGCCAAATATTGTACAAACTGAATGACGACACAGATTGTATGCTTTCACATGGCAACATAAAATCGCAAACTGAACCTTTGGCTTCACTTTGGGATTGAATATCATCTAATCCTAATAATTACCTATTAACGAAGTAAAATATATTAGGATATCTTAATATAATAAAAGCAATACATTTTCAAAATAAATCTTTTCTATTATGTATGTATAGATTGATCTTTAATTCAACCAACAAATT